>NC_088320.1:16540847-16749135 GCF_910592395.1 Lineus longissimus | reverse complement strand
AGACTTGTCCTTCCAGTCCGGATGGCGAATCAAACCTGTGACGTAATGACCATCTACGAGTTTGGTATTATCAAGATGCTGCTGCAATGCATCAGTCTCCAATTCTGTGGCTTGGTGCTTGACCTCATTAGGTAATATTCCCAAGTGTTCTAGGTCCCAATGTCTGGCTGCAAAGTCAGTTTCATTCTCCAAGGAAACTCTATGACACGTGTTTACCATACCAATCCTTCCATGTCGTTGGTTTGGCTCCTCTACTGGGCAGATACCTGAAAGTACCCATCCAAAATGACTCTTTGTGGCAGTTGGCATTCCTGGTGGTCCAGTTTTTCTAACAGGCAGTAAGATGTTTGTGGTATCCTCTAGCCCCAACATAACATCAATTTCAGCCGATTCACGGGGGTATGTGTCTGCTATCTGCAATCCCTGTAAGTGTTGCAGCTTTGACAAATCTACTCTCACGCAGTTGAGGTCCATGCTAGGCTGATCAACTGTGTAGGCCTCTATCTCAAATTCCTCACCTTTCCAATTAGGAATAGCGCTTGATAGATGAAACTTAACTCTCTCTGTTTTCAATCTCATCTGGTTACCACCGGCTAGTGAAAATTCTGCCTCAACCTTGGGTCCTCGCAAGTCCAGTTTTCTTGCCATCTTGTTACTTATGAATGATACACCGCTGCCTGTATCAAATAAGATTCTCGCCACTGAAATTGCTCCTCGTGATTCGATTCTTGCTAGAGTGGATTGCATCAATATCTCCTTTGGACCTGTAATGGCCTTGACAAGTCCTACACTCTTGGGAAATTCCGTTTTTTGACGTAGACCTTGTACTTGCTCTTCTTCCGGTAGCTCTGGCTCACGATCATAATGGATCAAGGTATGATGTTTCTTCCCACATCTCTGACAGTGTCTTGAATTACAGTCTTTGACATAATGCGAAGCAAAGCAGTTAAAACAAAGTTTTAAACTCTTGACCTTGTCTATGCGATCACTGACACTCATGGCTTTGAAGGTCTGGCACTGATAAAGTAGATGTGCTTCTTGGCATACAGGGCACTTGTGAGTTCGACTCTGCGTCTTCTGTTTTGATTGTCCAGCTTTAGGGTTACTTGTAGCATTGACATTCAATGCATATGCACTTGGCTTGCCATAACTAGTACTAGTATGTTTTTTCTCTGGTTTCTGTGAGTGTGAAGTACTACTACTTGTGGTTGGTCGCTTTCCCCCCTCCATTTCCGTCCTTCGGGTAACTTGCAGGGCCTCGAGTAGCCTTTCCAGTAAGTCGGGAAATTTCAGAGGCAAAGTCGACTTTGTTTTTGCCTTCAGCTTTTCGCCATCCCACTTTCGCAACAGTGTTTTGGGAATTTTGGGCCTGACCAATGCCGTGAAAATCCAACTTGTTTCGTCTAGTTCACATAGAGCCTCGGTTTTCTTTAAAATATAATTCCATGCTGACACAAGCTTATGGCAGAATGGCTCCATGTCTTTTAGTGCAAGGGAGCTCGGTGCCTCCATGTTGGCTATCTCGATTACAGCCTTCTGCACACAACTCTCCACGTCACCATACTTGCTTTCTAAAACTTGGAGGATGTCTTGGTAATCAGGATCTTTCATACCCGCTACTAACTTTCTACACTCGCCCTCTAGTAATGTAATGGTAAAGTGCGTCTTTTCCACCTCCGAATAACCTGGCTTCGCCAACTCCGCTTCTAACAGCTCTCGCCATTGATCAAAGAAATGCGGGTCGCCGCTAAATTTTGGTATGGGTAGCTCTCTCTTCTTCTTGGTCAAAGTTGACAAGATGGTTGTGAGCTGCTCTCCTGATATTCCATTGTTCATGGATTTAAAAACCTCTGCTAAACCCTTTGTTAACACTTCAATGTTGCTCTGGCTACTATGATGGGATCCTTTGCCTTCACTCTCACTCCTCTCCTTTGTTGGCCTGAACCAGTCTTTCTCCAACCTCTGGATCTTGGCATCACAGTTGAAGTACCTCTCTCTATAGTCTTGCTCATCTTTATCTTCTCTTCTCCTCTGGTCGTCAGACATAGCGTTCAGCCTCTCCTCGTTATCTCTGTGATAATCCACTTGGTCTTGAGTATCTTGCAAGTCCATGTAGGCTGACTTCAACTGTTCTCTGGCAGACATGGCTGCCCTCACTTTAATCTCATTCTCGGGTGAACGGTCATCATCGTCTAATGCTGGAAGAACATCATCATAATATCGGAACAAGGATTTCTCCAACTTGGTGTATCTCTGCCGATTGATGCGCCTCCTTTCCAATAGGAATTCAAGCGTTGCTGGCTCAGCAGCCACACTTTTACCCTTAGTAGTCGCCATTACATGTATGTCAGTGATTTTAGGACAGATGAAGCAGTATTGATAATTTTTAAAAACAATTATTACGTTACGTAACCCACTTGAGAACTTAACCCTCACTATTTGTGACCTGGTAAAACTTTGAGACTTATAATAAATTGGTATACCGAGGAATGATAAACCTTGTAGTAATTACCATAAAAAGACCATTGCATATTGCACCAAAATCACTATCTACTCATGAAAACCACTGAGATTTGAACTGAATGGCAATCTCAAGACTCATATAAACACTTTGACTATAAAAGTACAATGTATAAACACACGATAACTCAACACTATACAAACATGGTCACCTCTTAAGTATTGTGACAGCGTCACTTTATCTTAAGGTCAATAATTAGTCACAGTATTTACTATGATTATTCTATGAAATACAAATGTAGTAAGACCAAACTGTAACTCAAACACTCTTGAGAATCACTACCGGTAACCGTTTTAAATAAAATGCAACTCTAATCTACATGTAATCCATATTAAAATTGAATACCTGTATCATGTATGCCTCAACATGGCAGATGCCAGATTCAGTAAATACCAATAAACACAACGTGGCACTTATACTCTTGACACTCACTGAAAGAAACTCTGATGGCTCACACTCAACTCAGATTAGGCTGACTAAATCCTTACTTTTAGATTTATCAAACCGTTACCTGTTAAAGATTACCAAACATACACTAACAGTAATACCTCTGTAAAATGCAAACTCAGTATTTGGCATAAATTTAACACATGGTAAGACAGGACACTTATACTGAAAGTGAAACAAGAAGTCAAAGACTTAAAACTCAGGGTAAGAAAGAATCACCTTTTTGGATTCATACGTGGTTGAACTCATACACACTGCAGTAAGTTTGACATCTTTTAGTCAAAGCATAAACTCATAATTCTAGGGGAAAGCTAGAAAACACTCAGATACGAATTTAGTCAAAGTACACGCAGATGTCCTCCACAACTCAGTCTTAACTCAGCGACAAGACGTATCTGCATAACTCGGCGATGTCTGGAACAGCGACGATTCTCACTCATGTAGTCGTCAAGATTCCTGGTCCTCATAGATGATGCATCTGTGCTGGGAGCTGCTCAGCAATGTACGACAACTAACGGATGCTCGAAAAGCATGTGCACGTGGAACTCAGGAACTCGGGTTTTCCACAAACTACACGCTAAAGACAGTCCGACTCACTCTGCTCAGGCCATGCACGAATTGTCATTGCATGGGTTGGGTGAATCCTCGAAAGACAGAAGAGAAAGTCACACCCTGCACCTCTGTCAAGGCTCAACTCAAAATTCGTTTTTTCGGATGCACAACTCTCACAATGTCAAATTACTCATTTGTATTGAGTACTGTTGATCACAGTGTCCCACCTCAGCTCCACCGTACTACTCGACTGCACACCGCACAACTCCGGAGTGCATGAAAGACAACATTTTGCAACCACGTGCATTGGATGCCTGTATATGCTTAGTGCATCAATAGTGCATCACTGCGATCACTGCCACTGCCGCGCCGGCACATCGGATCGATTGGCGACTGTCCTGATCCGGTCGGAGAGACCATAATGTTCTGTAGCTACTTAAGTTTGGAGTAAGTGGGAAATACAGGGCGACATTCGGCTGTGTTCTGTAGGGACTGTATATTTATTAAGGATTCTAAAATACAAATTCATCGCACGTGCTCTCATATCTCGCCATTGCTCGTTGTTGTCGTTACACATAAAAACCGTCTCAACTAAATACACAACACTAGCTATTCAAGGTGTCTCAAAGACAGTAGGATGTTCTCTTCAAAGGGTGAGATGTACTGGATGAGGAGCTAGCTATTCAAGGTGTCTCAAAGACAGTAGGATGTTCTCTTCAAAAGGTGAGATGTACTGGATGAGGAGCTAGCTATTCAAGGTGTCTCAAAGACAGTAGGATGTCCTCTTCAAAGGGTGAGATGTACTGGATGAGGAGCTTGCTATTCGGTGTATCAAAGACAGTAGGTTGTTCTCTTCAAAGGGTGAGATGTGCTGGATGAGGATCTTGCTATTCAAGGTGTCTCAAAGACAATAGGTTGTTCTCTTCAAAGGGTGAGATATGCTGGATGAGGAGCTAGCTATTCATGGTGTCTCAAAGACAGTGGGATGTTCTCTTCAAAGGCTGAGATATGCTGGATGAGGAGCTAGCTATTCATGGTGTCTCAAAGACAGTAGGTTGTTCTCTTCAAAGGGTGAGATGTACTGGATGAGGACCTTGCTATTCAAGGTGTCTCAAAGACAATAGGTTGTTCTCTTCAAAGGCTGAGATATGCTGGATGAGGAGCTAGCTATTCAAGGTGTCTCAAAGACAGTAGGATGTCCTCTTCAATGGGTGAGATGTACTGGATGAGGAGCTTGCTATTCGGTGTATCAAAGACAGTAGGTTGTTCTCTTCAAAGGGTGAGATGTGCTGGATGAGGATCTTGCTATTCAAGGTGTCTCAAAGACAATAGGTTGTTCTCTTCAAAGGGTGAGATATGCTGGATGAGGAGCTAGCTATTCATGGTGTCTCAAAGACAGTAGGATTTTTTCTTCAAAGGGTGAGATATGCTGGATGAGGAGCTAGCTATTCATGGTGTCTCAAAGACAGTAGGATGTTCTCTTCAAAGGGTGAGATGTACTGGATGAGGATCTTGCTATTCAAGGTGTCTCAAAGACAATAGGTTGTTCTCTTCAAAGGCTGAGATATGCTGGATGAGGAGCTAGCTATTCAAGGTGTCTCAAAGACAGTAGGATGTTCTCTTCAAAGGGTGAGATGTACTGGATGAGGAGCTTGCTATTCAAGGTGTCTCAAAGACAGTAGGTTGTTCTCTTCAAAGGGTGAGATATGCTGGATGAGGAGCTAGCTATTCAAGGTGTATCAAAGACAATAGGTTGTTCTCTTCAAAGGGTGAGATATGCTGGATGAGGAGCTAGCTATTCAAGGTGTCTCAAAGACAGTAGGATGTTCTCTTCAAAGGGTGAGATGTACTGGATGAGGAGCTAGCTATTCATGGTGTCTCAAAGACAATAGGTTGTTCTCTTCAAAGGCTGAGATATGCTGGATGAGGAGCTAGCTATTCAAGGTGTCTCAAAGACAGTAGGATGTTCTCTTCAAAGGGTGAGATATACTGGATGAGGAGCTAGCTATTCATGGTGTCTCAAAGACAATAGGTTGTTCTCTTCAAAGGCTGAGATATGCTGGATGAGGAGCTAGCTATTCAAGGTGTCTCAAAGACAGTAGGTTGTTCTCTTCAAAGGGTGAGATGTGCTGGATGAGGATCTTGCTATTCAAGGTGTCTCAAAGACAATAGGTTGTTCTCTTCAAAGGGTGAGATATGCTGGATGAGGAGCTAGCTATTCATGGTGTCTCAAAGAGAGTAGGATGTTCTCTTCAAAGGCTGAGATATGCTGGATGAGGAGCTTGCTATTCATGGTGTCTCAAAGACAGTAGGATGTTCTCTTCAAAGGGTGAGATGTACTGGATGAGGAGCTAGCTATTCAAGGTGTCTCAAAGACAGTAGGATGTTCTCTTCAAAAGGTGAGATATGCTGGATGAGGAGCTAGCTATTCAAGGTGTCTCAAAGACAGTAGGATGTTCTCTTCAAAGGGTGAGATATGCTGGATGAGGAGCTAGCTATTCAAGGTGTATCAAAGACAGTAGGATCTTCTCTTCAAAGGGTGAGATGTACTGGATGAGGAGCTTGCTATTCAAGGTGTCTCAAAGACAATAGGTTGTCCTCTTCAAAGGGTGAGATATGCTGGATGAGGAGCTAGCTATTCAAGGTGTCTCAAAGACAGTAGGATGTTCTCTTCAAAGGGTGAGATGTACTGGATGAGGAGCTTGCTATTCAAGGTGTCTCAAAGACAATAGGTTGTTCTCTTCAAAGGGTGAGATATGTTGGATGAGGAGCTAGCTATTCAAGGTGTCTCAAAGACAGTAGGATGTTCTCTTCAAAGGGTGAGATATGCTGGATGAGGAGCTAGCTATTCAAGGTGTATCAAAGACAATAGGTTGTTCTCTTCAAAGGGTGAGATGTACTGGATGAGGATCTTGCTATTCAAGGTGTCTCAAAGACAGTAGGTTGTTCTCTTCAAAGGGTGAGATGTACTTGATGAGGAGATTGCTATTCAAGGTGTCTCAAAGACAATAGGTTGTTCTCTTCAAAGGGTGAGATATGCTGGATGAGGAGTTAGCTATTCAACGTGTCTCAAAGACAGTAGGATGTTCTCTTCAAAGGGTGAGATGTACTGGATGAGGAGCTTGCTATTCAAGGTGTCTCAAAGACAGTAGGTTGTTCTCTTCAAAGGGTGAGATATGCTGGATGAGGAGCTAGCTATTCATGGTGTCTTAAAGACAGTAGGTTGTTCTCTTCAAAGGGTGAGATGTACTGGATGAGGAGCTAGCTATTCAAGGTGTCTCAAAGACAGTAGGATGTTCTCTTCAAAGGGTGAGATATGCTGGATGAGGAGCTAGCTATTAAAGGTGTCTCAAAGATAGTAGGTTGTTCTCTTCAAAGGGTGTGATATGCTGGATGAGGAGATAGCTATTCAAGGTGTCTCAAAGACAGTAGGATGTTCTCTTCAAAGGGTGAGATGTACTTGATGAGGATCTTGCTGTTCAAGGTGTCTCAAAGACAATAGGTTGTTCTCTTGAAAGGGTGAGATATGCTGGATGAGGATCTTGCTATTCAAGGTGTCTCAAAGACAGTAGGATGTTCTCTTCAAAGGGTGAGATATACTGGATGAGGAGCTAGCTATTCAGGGTGTCTCAAAGACAGTAGGATGTTCTCTTCAAAGGGTGAGATGTACTGGATGAGGATCTTGCTATTCAAGGTGTCTCAAAGACAGTAGGATGTTCTCTTCAAAGGCTGAGATATGCTGGATGAGGAGCTAGCTATTCAAGGTGTATCAAAGACAATAAGTTGTTCTCTTCAAAGGCTGAGATATGCTGGATGAGGAGCTAGCTATTCAAGGTGTCTCAAAGACAGTAGGATGTTCTCTTCAAAGGGTGAGATGTACTGGATGAGGAGCTAGCTATTCATGGTGTCTCAAAGACAATAGGTTGTTCTCTTCAAAGGCAGAGATATGCTGGATGAGGAGCTAGCTATTCAAGGTGTCTCAAAGACAGTAGGATGTTCTCTTCAAAGGGTGAGATGTACTGGATGAGGAGCTAGCTATTCATGGTGTCTCAAAGACAATAGGTTGTTCTCTTCAAAGGCTGAGATATGCTGAATGAGGAGCTAGCTATTCAAGGTGTCTCAAAGACAGTAGGATGTTCTCTTCAAAGGGTGAGATGTACTGGATGAGGAGCTAGCTATTCAAGGTGTCTCAAAGACAGTAGGATGTTCTCTTCAAAAGGTGAGATGTACTGGATGAGGAGCTAGCTATTCAAGGTGTCTCAAAGACAGTAGGGTGTCCTCTTCAAAGGGTGAGATGTACTGGATGAGGAGCTTGCTATTCAAGGTGTCTCAAAGACAGTAGGTTGTTCTCTTCAAAGGGTGAGATGTGCTGGATGAGGAGCTAGCTATTCAAGGTGTATCAAAGACAATAGGTTGTTCTCTTCAAAGGGTGAGATATGCTGGATGAGGAGCTAGCTATTCAAGGTGTCTCAAAGACAGTAGGATGTTCTCTTCAAAGGGTGAGATGTACTGGATGAGGAGCTAGCTATTCACGGTGTCTCAAAGACAATAGGTTGTTCTCTTCAAAGGCTGAGATATGCTGGATGAGGAGCTAGCTATTCAAGGTGTCTCAAAGACAGTAGGATGTTCTCTTCAAAGGGTGAGATGTACTGGATGAGGAGCTAGCTATTCATGGTGTCTCAAAGACAATAGGTTGTTCTCTTCAAAGGGTGAGATATGCTGGATGAGGAGCTAGCTATTCAAGGTGTCTCAAAGACAGTAGGATGTTCTCTTCAAAGGGTGAGATATGCTGGATGAGGAGCTAGCTATTCAAGGTGTCACAAAGACAGTAGGATGTTCTCTTCAAAGGGCGAGATGTACTGGATGAGGAGCTAGCTATTCAAGGTGTATCAAAGACAGTAGGTTGTTCTCTTCAAAGGGTGAGATGTACTGGATGAGGAGCTAGCTATTCAAGGTGTCTCAAAGACAGTAGGATGTTCTCTTCAAAAGGTGAGATGTACTGGATGAGGAGCTAGCTATTCAAGGTGTCTCAAAGACAGTAGGATGTTCTCTTCAAAGGGCGAGATGTACTGGATGAGGAGCTAGCTATTCAAGGTGTCTCAAAGACAGTAGGTTGTTCTCTTCAAAGGGTGAGATGTACTGGATGAGGAGCTAGCTATTCAAGGTGTCTCAAAGACAGTAGGATGTTCTCTTCAAAGGGTGAGATGTACTGGATGAGGAGCTAGCTATTCAAGGTGTCTCAAAGACAGTAGGATGTCCTCTTCAAAGGGTGAGATGTACTGGATGAGGAGCTTGCTATTCGGTGTATCAAAGACAGTAGGATGTTCTCTTCAAAGGGTGAGGTGTACTGGATAAGGAGCTAGCTATTCAAGGTGTATCAAAGACAATAGGTTGTTCTCTTCAAAGGCTGAGATATGCTGGATGAGGAGCTAGCTATTCAAGGTGTCTCAAAGACAGTAGGTTGTTCTCTTCAAAAGGTGAGATGTACTGGATGAGGAGCTAGCTATTCAAGGTGTCTCAAAGACAATAGGTTGTTCTCTTCAAAGGGTGAGATGTACTGGAGGAGGAGCTAGCTATTCATGGTGTCTCAAAGACAGTAGGTTGTTCTCTTCAAAGGATGAGATATGCTGGATGAGGAGCTAGCTATTCATGGTGTCTTAAAGACAGTAGGATGTTCTCTTCAAAGGGTGAGATGTACTGGATGAGGAGCTAGCTATTTAAGGTGTATCAAAGACAGTAGGATGTTCTCATGAAAGAATGAAATGTACTGGATGAGGAGTTAGCTATTCAAGGCGTCTCAAAAACAATAGGTTGTCCTCTTCAAAGGATGAGATGTACTGAATGAAGAGCTTGCTATTCAAGGTGTATCAAAGACAGTAGGATGTTCTCTTCAAAGGGCGAGATGTACTGGATGAGGAGCTAGCTATTTAAGGTGTCTCAAAGACAGTAGGTTGTTCTCATGAAAGAATGAAATGTACTGGATGAGGAGCTAGCTATTCAAGGCGTCTCAAAAACAATAGGTTGTCCTCTTCAAAGGGTGAGATTTACTGGATGAGGAGCTAGCTATTCAAGGTGTCTCAAAGACAGTAGGTTGTTGTCTTTAAATGCTGAAATGTTCTTGATGTGGAGCTCCCTATTCAGGTTGCTTCAAAGGAAAACGACTATGTTCAAAGTGTATATTCAGGCTGAACAGGTACAATGGTGTAGAAGCAACTCAAGCTATACCTCCCGCAAGTTGACTCGATGCATCATATTCTTTTGTTATGCAGGGTATTTCAGTGCAAATTGGGTATGTCTTTCAATTGGCTATATGGGCGGCATTAAAATCTGCACTTGTCCACGTCCACCGAATACAACAAACAATTGAGCCATTGGAATGTTCTTCCTGTTAGTACAGCAAGGTCTGCTTTTGACATGTCAGCGGTATGCACACAACACGTGTTTAAGCTGCACCAGGTCAGAGTTTGAGCACAGCTTACGCAGAGCAACAGGTATGTCAATTGTGACTGGGACTGGACATACAGGAATAAAATAAAACAAAAACAAAATGACGTGCAGGAAAAATGATATTGGTAGTGAGTGAAACAATACATACTTTTAGAGTGTAGAATATAATTTGTTAGAAAATGACTATTGTACATGTTATATATCACAAACATCAATCCAATATGATGTCTGCGATGGTGCAGCTCACAAGTTCAGTCTGCGTTACCTTCTGGTAGATCAAGCAGTTGAAACTCAGTGATGCATTCCATGAACCAAGTTGTCGGGGCTGTACACACACGGAAGTGACGCTGCATCTTAATCTTATCCTTTAGATCGTGAATGATGAAGTAACAACAATCAGCCAGATACGATCCCTGATTTGGCGTGATAAGGAACAGGTTTGTCATTTGGGATAACATCAGTTCAGGATCCATTTTCCCAGGAGGACTGCGTTCAGGTACTTGAGAGTTCGCGCGCACATCCCTTCACTGTTCACATGACTCACTGCAAGAATATGAAATCAAGGGTGAAATATTTTAACCATTACAGACACAAGCAGGAAGGCCTGCAGATCATTTCAAACTTGAAATCCCTGGTGTACATGTAGGAATCTTACAAAGTTGGTTTCAAGCTCAGTCAGTGATAACCCATGCCTACGCACAATTCATTAACAATGCATCAGTCTGCCAAAAGCTGAACGCAACAAGGTGTGCTCACTCACGTCCAGTCAAGATTGTAGCGGGAATAGCGTGATATTTTTATGTCCCGTTTGATGATGGGAACTGCTACTGTTGGATGGAAGGTGACTGGGCAGCCGACAGCTTGGTGATAATGAACCTTGAAGGTTGATGGCTTCACAATCCTGTGGAAGATGAACTGTAATCACTTGCACTGTTTACGCTAGTCTACAGCATACCTTCAGGTGGGAATTCAGTGACTATCCTTCCATGAACTCTGTACCAGGCACTTCAGGCCGGTACAGAGGAGGACAACCCGCTCTGGTCTGGTGAAGCTGGTGGGGGTCTGAAATTCAGAGAACAACAGGTGAGAATTCAGTGACTATCCTTCCATGAGGCATGCTGGCACACTTCTGGACCTTCATCTGTTCACGGCGCTTCAAGCCGGTACAGAGGAGGACAACCCAAACCCTAACCCTCGGAGACCTTCACTCCGGGGAATGTATCAGTGGCATTGTCAAGAGAAACTTGCACGAGTAGGCCCGGGTCACACAAACCAATAACAGATCGTTCTTACCTGGACCAGTTTCTCCAGCACCATCAGCATCGGCCTCATGACGTCATACAACGGGTACCGCTTCTCAAGTAGATCCCAGTACCTCGGCCGTAAGATGATGACAGGCAGCCGTTGCCGTCACAATATGGAAGCACATGGATCATCCCATCATCCAAAACCTCCCCTATTACTTTCATTGGCTGCCTGTGCAGTCCCCGTTCAAGGTTCTGCTGCTGACTTTCAATTCAAGGCCTTGAATGGCCAGGCTCCCAGCTACGTCAGGGATCTTCTGACTGTGTACAAACCAGGGCGGTCACTTCGTTCAGCTGAACAATTGCTGTTGGCCGTGCCTGTATCCAAACGTTGTGGTTGTGACAAGGCCTTTAGTGTCAGTGCACCTGGACTCTGGAATGAATTTCCAAGGAACATCAGGGAATTTAAAGAGTCTGTGGACATTTTCAAAAAGAGACTAACATGACTAAAGGGACACCTGTTTTTGTAGACATTTGTGAACTTTTTAACAGCGCCTTGAGCACCATTTCCATGGTGGATCTGGCGCTATACAAGACTCCGTATTGATTGATTGATTGATTTTAGTATTTATTGCTGACGCAACAAAATGGAAATGGTCGTAGTCGAATTTCCGTGCGTGTAAGAAACGAGGCCTTTATCTATTTTCCAAGGTAGGCCTGAGTTGCAGGTCGGAGCACTTTTACATCTAGCCTACATGATTCATGGGTGGAGGAGGCCAGGTGAATGGTTTACTGTCGTTTCGCTACATTGCCAGTTCGTCGTTTCGCTACATGGAAGGTCGTTTCGCTACATGGGTGGAGTCGTTTCGCTACATGATGGGTACGGTCGTTTCGCTACATGGAGGACGTTTCGCTACATGGGTGGAGTCGTTTCGATGTAGGTCGTTTCGCTACATCGTAGGTCGTGCAATTCTGACCCTATAGCAGAGAACAATATACCAACTTTTTTAGGATTTTAACAAAAAATGGGGCCGGGCGTTTTTCGTAAGGGTGGGCGGGGACGATCACCAACTCTTTTTTTATGTGGCCTAACCCAGGCCAGGACGACAAGAACCCCTTGCGCGCCATCAAACCGTATAAGTTTTTTTACCGGCAAACTGTGCTATAATAAATTTGTAGTCACCACCGGGAATTATAGTAGGGTAAAATAGAGTAAAAATAATGACTACATCCATGTAGCGAAACGACCTACATCCATGTAGCCAAACTACTCCACCCATGTAGCGAAACGACCTACCATGTAGCGAAACGACCGCCACATGTAGCGAAACGACTTGTAGCGAACTGGCAATGTAGCGAAACAGCCTGATACCCGGTGAATCATCATAGGGCCGTGCTGATACACCTCTTTCTTCGTATAGACAATCACAATGCAAACTCGAAACTGCACTTCAGTCAAAACAACGAAAACATAAATACCTATCTAGTCCTAGTACCTAACTACCGTCTAGTCCCTGGTTCCCGTAAAATATGCACAGTGTCGCAACAAAAGAGCACTTATCAAGAAACAAAATCAGAAAACTGAGAAGTTAGCGAAAAGAGGTCAAGGTCGTTTAATGGGGTAGGCGTAAACTGTGGACGAAAGTGTGGACGAAAGTGTGGACAGCGGCCCTCTAAGTTTCGTGGGCTGGCATTTCTTTGTCTTTCAATATATTTAAAAGAAATTGCAGTATATTATGCATTATAATCTTTTTAATGGGTCAGCGAAAGAAAAATGAAAAAAAATATTTTGATGGGTGATTTTGATCAATGAGTGGACGGGCTTTTTTGCCCCTTTTTTGAAGGTTTTCGAAGTGGCCTTTGACTTTGTGGACGGGGAAATGCGAGGTCTGGTGTCCAAATGTGGACTAATTATCAAAGAATTTGTTGAAACTGTGATATTTCTAACTAGTCCAAATAATATTCTTTCACAAAAACTACTTTTATTTGAATGACAATGACAATATC
This sequence comes from Lineus longissimus, assembly GCF_910592395.1. Taxonomy (NCBI): domain Eukaryota; kingdom Metazoa; phylum Nemertea; class Pilidiophora; order Heteronemertea; family Lineidae; genus Lineus; species Lineus longissimus. Next base: position 16,735,917 of record NC_088320.1, on the reverse strand, counting down.
ATTCAGTTGCAGGCAAAAATAGTTGGCCCTCTCTCCGACCTTTTTTCATCTCCAAACCCGGCTAAAACCTTCGGTAATAAACCTTCATCTACGTTTCTACGGATAAGTGCCAGCCGGTACTGCATGATGTGGTCAATCTTCTCTGTATCACCCTGTATGATCACACCGCTCCGTAGTTCAAATAGGCCCCGTGTGGTGGCGTAGTAAGCGGAGCGCTGATTGGTCCATACTATGGGTGTGTGGTGGGCGTGTCGTGACGTGCATGCCTACATTTGGGAGATCAGTGAGGGTCATTCGGGAGGGGTTTTTTTTATTCATGCGCGGCCCCCTCACATTAGTTCCTAAAATCATTGATTTCCCGGTCCTCACAGTATGTCAGTGTTGATTCAGCAGTTGTTTTGGCAAAGACATGTTTTTTTGAAGTTTCTGAAACCTAGAGCGCTCTGGCTACTCAATAAGCGGCTAACAAGAAACTACGCATTTAACTGTTGTTGCCGACGTATGTGTACACTGAACTTGGGATGTGCGTCGGCCCCGTGTTGAAATGCCGTCCAGTGCCAGTTGGTGCGTTTTTCGCTGATTTGTGCAAAATTCAACATATCTCAAAAGTTCAATGGTAGTGACCCTCGATTTTTTTTTCATTTTTGTGTAGCGTAAGCAATTGTCTTTCATGGCAGAATGGTCACTGTAAGAATTATTCAGGAAGAAATGTATAATATTTGGGGGTTTTCGTGTTTGTCCGGCCCAATTGGCAATAGTGTCATTTGGGATGGTGAACAGAGAGCTAGGAGCAAATGCGACGCTTATAATTTATTTGAAGAAATAAAATGCCCGATTTAACATCCTGCAGAATCAGGGGAATCGGGCGTTTCCAGTGATATACGACACAAATGGGTTGTCTTCATGCATTCACTTTGGAAACGCATTTTAAAATAGATGTTACGTCCTGTTAATGGGGCACGTCGTCATCGCGTACATTTGGGAAAAACTCCCTAACGAGACCTAATATACACTGGAGGCGAGGTATGACTGGGTTGTTCTAAAATATAGATTATTGAATCGGATATGCGACTGATTTCTAAACTACCGTCAAATTCCGATCTGATCATGTAAAAATAAGCTCCAAATATTGACTCGTAACCACCTTAGGTTCAAATGGCATTTTTTCATGTTTTTATGCATTTTTAGGACTGATTCCAAGGTTTATCACTGGTTTCAAGGTTTCACTGGTTCCAAGCTTATATATTACCTACCGCTGCGAGTGCTGCAGTGCTGGATCAATCAACCCCCTCGCCCACCCCCATCACATCATCATATCCAGAAGCAGAGGCCTGGCTGAGCCCTGTGATTTGGCCAAATTCAATATGATTCTTTTCTACTGTGATGACGTTAAGGCCCTTGTGTCGTGCAGCGTATAAATTCTGTAGCACCGATACACAACTTATGATAAACCGCGACGTCTGCTGAAATTCAAATTGCATATGACGCCAACTGAATTGTGACGACTTGTTTCGCCAATCTTTTAGTGAACAGTGATCACGGGCTGTGGGAATTGCGAAGGGATGGTGTAGAGTATCGCCACAACAATGTTGATATGATCACTTGTCGTTTCAGCGGGCATGACTTGGGACATCCAGTGACCCAGCAAAAAGTAGCGATGGTACAGCCAGAAGTAGCAACAACTCGCAAAAGGGGACCCTTGTCCGACTGGTGACTGGACCACATGATAGGTCGCCATCAAATTAGGGAGCTGATCCAGCACAGCTGGATAGAGGGGGGCCCTTTGAGGGTTAGGGTTAGGTCTCTTGCAAATGCAATGAGACAGTAGTGCACCATATCTCTTCTCGATGTGCCCTCCCCTTCATAGCTCGAGATGTTGCCCGAGTGTACCAAGTCTTTGCTGGATGTGCCATACCCCTTCACTAAGCGTACTCTGTCTGATCTAGATGTAGATTGACGTAGAGGTGACACTACTTTTTTTACTGTGAGGAGTGTCGAGGACTTCACTATAACCAAATTGCGACATATGTCTCTTAAAGAGAGGTCATCCAAACCTTCAGAGTTTGCTCAATGAACCCCAACCCTTCCCCCTTGAAAAAAGTAAAAAATAATACAAGTCTGTTTATGAATTTTTTATATCAATATGTACATTCCAAGAATTTATCAAGATTTTACAGAACAATATCAAAACAATGACACCGCAGGGCAATTCATTCTCCAAAACAGCGATAATATGCAAGCATATTCTGAACAAAAACTATTTACATTTTTGAGTGGACGGCGCCTCACACTTCTATAACTGAGCAAAGAGTATGAGGGCAATTTAGAATGTAGGTACAAGGCAGGGGAAACCCGCAACCCATCATTTGGAACGACATTTGGCTTTATGAGGAACTTGCCTGCAAAGCCAGTTTGATAGAGACAAAAGACAACTCCGAGGAACAACTCAATAAACAGTGTGAAATTCAAAATTTCTAAAATAATGCAAAGAGCCATTGATACATGCAACACTTTTGGGACACATGCCGTCTCGCACAGTCCGGTTGTTTATGTTCATTTTGTTTGGGAAACCATTTTCCACTAGAATATCTACATAATTTATGTTTTTCCTGATCAAAAACTGAGTCGCATGCAGCGACAACCATTGTAAATGCAAGCAAGGTGAACTGCTGTGGTGTATTCAGGTCACAAACCTTGACCTCATTGATCCGAAACAGCACGACATCGCTTAGTGGGTTATTTAAATAACAAAAGAACCAATTTCGTCATGATCAACAGGACTGTGCTGTGATCTCATTTGCATGACAAAAGGGGCCCCTCTAGAGCAGGCGTTCAGATCAGTCTTCTCATTTGCATGACAAAAGCGGTTGCTTTGGACGAGTTTAACAATAGAAGTAACTTTTTGAATTCACCTTTACATGTATTATGGCTTTTATATGTAAATTTCACATATTGTATCATTATACAAACATAACAAATTAATACATAAAACGTCAGACATTGACGTTGATGTTGGCGACAGCTTGCTTGACCCATTCTGTACCACAGGAAACTTCTTGATGGGGCAGTTGTTATCTTTATAACTCACAGAAAGAAACAAGACGAATCTTTCTGGACTAATTATCATGAAAAGACTGAGCTCCTCTTCCACTTGACCGCAAGGTCAGGAACCAGCATCAATTTGGAATATTTTGGAAAAATTTCAATCAACAAAATATTTCAACGAAATCTCAAAATTTGGAAATGAATTAGCCCGATTCTTTTGCATTTGTTTTGGTCTTGGGGGTTAACCTTTGGTTATCATATCATTGATGAAACCAAGAATGAAAGGCACCCGGATAATTACCGTGTTTAAGGAAATTTAAGATACTTTTATAAAATGGAGGCGAGAGTTTGCCAATTTCATATCTGTCCCAAATGGAGACCGGCACTATCAGGTATCGGAAGCTGATTGGAATAAACGCAGGTGGCATCCGTGGTACTGAATGGATCGAGAAAGTTCATAAGGCCTACGGTTCCATCAAAGACAACACATGTTCTGGTTGGCTGGGGTCGAACCAACCAGAATCACGTGGACCCCATGTCTCATTCGATGGGAAAATTGAAATATCTGATCAATTTGGTGATTTTGGAGAAAAATGAAGTAACTTTTAACAGCTCGATAGTAAATTTTGACCTGGTACATCAGAACCTTGACTTATTTGGATCTGGTTCTGGTTCTTAATCAACAATCATCTAGGAGGAGTGACCGACGATGACTGATGGAAAGTCTTTTAAAGACGTTCCAAGTGTGTTCAGACATTTTGTCACGGCCACAAAATGGAAGTAGGCTTTTTGCCATCGGATGATATTGAGATTTGGAATGAAACCACCTTTCAATCAGATATTTCGATAAAATACAACGTATCCTTCTGCAGAGGCCTACAGGTAGCGAATATACAATACTACACCAGAGGAAGTCTGTTGCTAATGACTCCCATAGCGACAATCGTTCAGGGGCCGAGGGTTCCACATCCATTGTGTCATCTTGCTGAAAAGAAAAACACATTATGTATCACAGACAGTGCAATAGATGAAAAGCTCAATGCCCACAGACCATTTCAGAGAGATTCACGCAAAGTAAGCCTGAAAATGGCTAGCACAAAAATTGGTGAAAATTTTGCCTATGCACGTTCTTGGTCATGCTTTATACGATTGGTACAAAGTTAGACTCGACTTTGAGGTTTTACATAAATAATACATTTCGTTTAACTACTGATTTGTTCTGTGTGTAATCAGCGTGCTGTTTTCTCATGAAATCGTCCATGTGAGCCTTGTTGCAATTGCACGTTTATCGAATGATTCACAGCTGTCTCAGCGAGACTTGAAATGCTAGAATTCACATTTCACGATCAGAAGCTCGGTTGTTGGTGTTGCTAGCTTTCTGGAAGGCTGGAGATTACGCGATATGTGGTATTCACCCAAATAGGCATGTTCTGATAATATCGAAATACTCTTATCTTCGGATCCGGAACTATAACACCAGACAATGAGAAGTCACTAGGCCCACCTTAATGGTGAATATTCATGACCCTAGCAAATGCCGAGAAAGGCATATCAGTCATACCTGGTCAAATAGCAGAACTTGAGGTCCAGGCCTAGGCTGGTCAGGTCGTTATTGGAAGTCTGGTTCAGAGTGGAGTTATCTGGTGTTATAGTTCCGGAGATAGTGTATATCTGTTTGCATTACCCTCATGATGTACCCCCGTCGTCACATGGCATCAGTCGTAAAGAGATTCCTGAAGGATGCTGTCATCCAGTGCTTGTGGGATTGGTATCATGTCTCGTCAAATGAAGGGGTTAGAGGTACGCGTCTTGTCCAAATCCATTTTCAACAGTTCGATCTGAGCGAAGGCAATAAAATAGTCTAGCGATGGTCCGTGGCTTTCGCGAATCCTTGCTTTGCGATTCAATCTGAACTAAGAATTGTGTTTGCGTTTAAGAATACGATACGCGATGAAAACGTCTATGCATATAAACACGTGTGTTATCGAGATATTCACAGTCCGAGCGAAAGCTTCACACTGTTAGATAGAGAGTCTGTTCCAGGATTGGTATGCGTACTGAGCCCCTGGATACCTCTGCCGTCCCCTGGATGTACAAGACTTTCATTATCCGTGCACGTCTGTGGACAACTGAAAATAGAAGTACATTGCCAATCAGATGAAATTGGTCGGCGTATTCAAGTGCTTCTTGCAGACACTCTATAACTAACCTTTAGAATTTTTAAAGTTGGAAATGTATTGGATATCTTTGTTGTTATAACATACTGCAACATCTACTGGGTGGATGTAGAGGTGATCAATCGGAGGCTCGAATGGCACAAATTTTGCTTTCCTTTGGAAGGTCATGTCAGCTGGCCGTTTTAGCCTCTTACACTCAGCCCAAAAGGCTAACTCACTTCTCCTTGACCTCGTCATCTCATAAATTCTGTTTCCATCCATGACTGGGTGTGGTGGTGCAAACTCTTTGCAACCTACAAAAGTATCAAACCATTACAAATCTTCATACAGTGCGAGAAGTGTCTTCAAAATGAACATCGTCATTGGCAAAGAAGCCCATCTTAACAACTTATCATCTTCTGTTAAACCTGGCCGCAATTTCCATTTTCTTAAATGGGTGGACGGAGGTGTCTTTAAATAACCCCTTTAACTTGCAAGTTATCAGCTTTTGTCCAGACGTTATGTTATATATCTGCTGAGTTTAGAGCGTATATAGAGTCCGACAATCGCCCCACTTTTATAATATTAGGTACCGACTTGAAACATGTACATGTACGTTGTAATCCTTACCTCCAGTTACAATGCACATCCTTGAGAGTGTCATTTCCAGCAGTTCGAGCGACGCCCTGGTCGTGGTGATGAATATCCTGTGACCTGGACGTGGCGATGCCGGCTCCGGACGAGGACTTCCACTTCTGTGCCATTTCCAGCAGTTCGAGCCGAGTGGTTCCCCTGTTCTGGTGTTACCCATTTTTTGGGAATACTGAAAAAAAGAATGACACGTTTTTCCGAGTTTCCCCCATTGAAACCCTTTGTTGCACGTCTCCTTTCGTTGTATTTTACCATTCCATACAACTGCAGTTTCATGGTGAGGGCTCTTCAGCCTTTGTCCCGACGTCGCGTGCTACAGTTTGCATGTTTAGAGCACTCATTATTTTCAAATGAAACTTTTCAAGGAGCTGATTACTCTGAGCAGATCAATCTTTGATTTTCAAGTGTCAAGTAAATAGGTTCTACTGCTTACCTGAAGTAACACTGCAGCATTCTCCATCGGCTGTCTGGCCGCTTACCTGAAGTAACACTGCAGCATTCTCCATCGGCTGTCTGGCCGTTCGGAATCAATCAAAAGATAACGGCACAACCGCTTCCCTTGGCAGGATCGTGTCAGGTGGCCGGGCACGGCTGTCGTCCTGAAAGTCAAAGTCACGGCAGATATTTGAAGACGTCAAGACAATTTCTAAACAAGCTGTGCTGCATAGTATGGTATAGTGGATGCGCTTTCAAATTACGGGAAATGGCGGCCAACCAATTGAAGGGCTCAGTTGATCACTCGAATATCTGGCATCCAATAAAATGGTCCTAAGGGATCAATCCAAAATGAACGGTTCTAATGGTACCATTTTGCTTCCCTGGGCAAGGTCATGTCAGCCTACTCCTTCAAGCACCAACAGCTACACAGGCAGAAATTTCTATAGAGAATCTGTAAAGCTATATAGAAAGTGTAAACACAAAACCTATAGAATCTATATAGCAATTTCTATCTAGATTTTTAACGGAAATTTCTGCCTGTGTATGCTCAATGTGATGAGAGCTAAATTCACCTCTATCTACTCACCAAGTCTTTGTCGTGTTCAAACTGGGATCATGTTCAAACCTCTGCATAGTGGGGTCTTCGTCACGCTGGGCTCTCTGCGGTGTTCTTGGCTCTGCTTCACACTGGTCTCCCGGATGCTCTTCCTGAAAAGAATCTTAACGATTTAAATCGCTCATAATTTTTTTAATTGGGTTCAAAAATAATGAAATGAAGTTACCCTAAATGCGGCACACATCTTGCTCGCGTCCGAATCCATCCCCAGACGTCTGTCACGCCACGATCGTGCATCTTCAGCCCTCCTCAAGCATGCCCCATCGCACCGATCCTCTTCCTTCCATTGGGAGGTGGTCTTTCCATCGATGCTGTAAATGGAAATGGATTCAGTGGGAAAAGATCTTACAGTGGATGTATTGAATAAATCAGAAATATTAAGGTAGCAGGAAGGGGTGGGCGTTGGTGGTTTCTGAGTGTGAGGGGATACTATAGTGGCGTCTGCTAACTGTGCTTTGAGAGACTAGGCACGATGCCAGTCTCTCTTAAGGCACCGTCAACAGACATGTGGTTTCAGTATAAGGTCTTTCATTGTAGCAATGCGAAAATGTAAGCAACTTTGGTTAGGTCCGTCATTTGTTATCACCAAGTAGCTTCTAGAGTGTCCGAACCACTCTCTTGATTACAGCGGCCGTCTCAGCACCACCACGCGGGGCCTTATGGTATAAGGCCAAGTAGCTTCGCGCGATATGCACCATTCTGGGAAAACTCAAATGAGGAAGTATTCTCCTCGAGTCATTAGCATAATCTAATCTTAACTCCAGCTAGAGGTAATCTTGGGCAGTGTTTCTTCGGCCCAGATACATTGTGGTGGAAAACGTCTAGTACAAAGAACGCCTGGCTTGCGCCATACTAATAAGTGAAGAAGGTCTGGCTGCGCGAGACTACTGTGATAAAAATGACCATTGCAGAGACTCTGTGAGATAGGCACATAATTTTTACAATTGAAAAAGTTCTCAAAAGACGATAAGGAATGATTATTTATTGACATTTCCTGAACTATATACCTTCTAATTATCACTTTACATAAATAGGTTAGCGTTAGGTCGCGTGCTTTTCTTTCCTCGTGACAATATACAGCAAAATAGTTACAACCCCATAATCGCGCTATAAGTCCATAATGAGATCACGGTGACCCGTTATAAAAGTTTCGTCACCTTTGCTATTTTGCCGCTACGCGTCGCGTTGGGTCCTTGCGTCTAGGTGTCACAAGGTAAAGATCACTATGTTGTGATCAGGTAGTGTACTAATTGTGATGACGTCATGCGCAATGCTCATAATGGCTGTTGAAGGTATGACGTGAGATTACGTTGTTCACTTTGGATGGGTTGTTGCTGGAGGCTGGGAAGTAAGACGATTATCCCATTCATAAACAAAGTCTCAAACAGTGCGGGAAATGTAACGATCTAACTGGAGTAGGATCTCGTAAAATCTTTCATAATTTTTTCTGGATGTTTCAATCATCTCAGGGAAGAATCAGTCAAAGAGCTAAAATTGCGCAAAAATCAATGACTTAACAAAATGTGAATCTCACCTGTTTGTTGTAACATCATCTACTTCAGTGCCTAATCTTCTACGACAGCCGCCGGAGAGCATAGAGGGTTAACCCATCAAGTTAAGTGCGAGCCGTCAGACTAACGGCAAAGGCGAGTCCGAAGCACGTCCCAGCACGTCCCGGACTCCATCCCGCACCATGTCGTCAACTTTCTTAAGCCCTTCAACAGCGTAAGAGAGGGAAGGCCTATTTAATATAAAAACCTCTCTTTTTCGCGTTGAAATGGCAAAATGAACGAAGACGACAAGCCCTCATGCTGAACCCCCTCAGTCGTAGAACCGAACGACAGGGTCCCCTAGGGGCGCCCGACAAGAGACACAAAGCGTACCGTGCCTTGGACTCCGCCACGTCGTCGGCCGGCTGCTTGGCACACGCCTTCCATACGGAGTCCGCGGAATGGACCTTCTGTAAATGGAATTGGAGAGTCAACATCACAACTAATGCAAAAGACACAGAAAACGCAAAAAAATACAGGACATAGATCAACCACAAACACACACACACACGCACATACCCGCACCCATACTCATCCCCTCGACAACCTCCCACATCCCACGCCCCCCAAACCCTACCATACCCTCTCCCCCAGCTAATCACACACACATATCACTCTATACATACCCTTCACCTCGCGATAGACATCATTCATGGTCGGTTGCATTGGAGAACTTGGCTTGGGGCATCTGCAATGATAAAAGTTATAGTAACGGTAACACGAGCTCTAGAAACTTGTTCCGAGTGAAAGGCCCAGAAGCTTAGGGTGCGATTTTTGAGGTGTTCTTGACGAATTCGAACAAAATCATAAAAGAATTCGTCACGAATACAAAGAATTCCTCGTCGTCATTCGGGAGTGTTGCGGAACCTCACTAATGAGATCCAAAACCAACCGAAACTGTCTAAACCTCACGAACAAAAGGACACGTGGAGTTCGGCCAAGAAGTCCTTTCTGCAGCCAAATGAGGGGAAATATTTTGAATTGAGGGGGGGGGGGGATAAATCTTTGGAGTAAGACGAAATTCAAAAACTGCTTGGCATACTGAAATGAAGCAGGAGTTCGCATGTGGCGAGGACTGGACAGGAATGATTCAGTGCGCAGCCGTCATTGGCTTCTTGGTTGCTGAGGAAAACGGCAAATTTCTTGGAAATCGGAATTCGGAATTGGATGTGTGCTCATTTACAGAAGTGGAGGTTGGGATATGCCAGAGTAATGCCCAAGACCGAATCTGTCTTACCATTGCGTGGCGTGGCCTGTGCTTAGAAAACGTGGCGTGGACTGTGCTCGTCGCGTCTGATCTTGAAGCTCCACGAGTCTTGAATACGCAGATTTTATTGGGAGCGTTGGTAACATCAGTTGAACGACTTACGTCATGTCATTAAATAATAGAATCGTTCTGGTGCTTTCATGCCGTGCTCGTCATGGTCACTGCATTTGTTGTGCCAGCCTTATACGAGTGGATCATAGCATAATTTTTATATTTTGTACTGCTGATCTGGTCATAGTCAGGTTGGCATTGGCATTAGCAAGGGTAATCTGAAGAAACTCGAGTCGACACAGGGCACATTGGTTAAAAGATGTTTTGGCCTTAGCAAAAGGCACAGAGATAGTGCTCTTATTCGAGCCCTTGACATAAAGAAACTGTCAGAAACATTAAAAGGCCAAACTTCGGGTATTTTCAGGCGTCTGGTTGGCGTTGACCGACCGGCTGCGAATTTTTTTTCCTCACCCTTTCAGCAAAGCATTGTGTACTTTCGGCCAATCAGAATTCGACAAGTCTGTGACGCAAGTTGAACTTTAGAAGATTTCCACGTGTTCACATTAAGATTTGATTTGAAATGATAGTGAAAGGGTTACGTGTTTTAAATACTGACGCTTGTCAAGTGCATGTGGTGTATACTAGTACATGTATATGGTCTATGTTTTGGTGATAGGCCTACTTTAAAAATAAATAACTTTCGACAAGCAGTACTTGTACTTTCGACAAGCAATACCTCCAGTGAAGTATCAATTCCTTAAACAAAAACACTGCAAAATTGCCAGGTCAGAAATGTAAACAAAGGCACGTGTGAACGATACCTATATAAGGACAGTAATGTCACTCGAAATCTGATTGGTTAAGAATGTGCACAATGCTTTGCTGAGGGATCTGGTTTTGGCCCTGCTGAAATTTAACATCAAGGGCACTATTGTGGAGCGAATAAGGTCCTTGGGTCTCTCTCGGGTCAGGGTGGCCCTGTTCCACCTACACCAATCCCCCGCTTGAGGAAAGCAGTGTACAAGTGGACTGTCTCCGGGCCCTCCTAGCGGCGAGGGATTATAACTATCCCAAGTCCCAATCATAGGCCTATAAATTGACCAGATTATTGCTCAGGTCGTTCTGATCCTGAAGTTGGTATGTCTATGCCCATATTTTAATGCTTTAATCTTATGTAACAATTATGGGAAAAACTGTTGTGCTCATTGTGTACCGTACTGTAAATATCTTCTTTTAGGAGGCAATGAAATTATTCATTTATTGTTATTAGCCTTAATATGTAAAGTCAAGGACTAAGTGAGCCCCCTTTAGGTCGGGGGAGCTCCCCCGAACCCCCCTACGAGCATATGTTAAGTGCAAGCTCTAACAACTACAGCTGTTACAATGGGGGGACACCCCCCAAACCCCCCTCCGTCGACATAGGTTTTTACCAGTGCGTTGGGGGGAAGCTCCCCCCCCCCCCCCCCCCCCCCCGGTGGACAGACAACTAGCCCTTCTGTGTCATACTGCTGGAGGGGGGGGGGGGTGCGATGGGACCATCCATATAGTTCCTTCCGACACATTTTTGTTTTGGTAATGTAATACATTGTGATTGTCCTTATTCACGGGAATCGGGCGTTTCCAGTGATATACGACACTTAAATGGATTGTCCTCATGCATTCACTTTGGAAACGCATTTTAAAATAGATGTCACGTCCTGTTAATGGGGCACGTCATCATCGCGTACATTTGGGAAAAACTCCCTAACGAGACCGGAGCAGACGGCTGAAAGTAGTTTATTTATTGGCCGCTAGGGTACAGAATGTACGTCGCTCACCCGAATTTTTCACGCAACTTTTGCTAAATAGAGCTAGTTCTAGTTTGTGATTCATTTTGATACTTCAGATTTGGGCAGTAGACCAATATAACTTAGTCGTCAGTGTGGTTTTAAGCTGGAAAAACGTATTTATTTTTCTTAAAGTGCCTTTTTTGGACGGGTGTGTGCGATTGTTTTGTTTTTATGTCACGTGACCTCGACCATGTCGACACAAAATTGAAATAAACCACCCTTTTCTGTCATTATTTAGGACGGATATTTCTCTAATAAAAATATTAATATAATTGGCCAATTTCTTAGGCATATGATGTAGCGAATTCCCATGAAGATTTAAATTAATTTCAACCAATGGGATAGCAACCACCACCGGAAGATCGCGGAGAAATCGGTAAACTCAACGGAGTTAATTCAGAAAAATACCAAAAAAAATTGTTTGTAGGATACAATATTTACTCTCTTTATTTCTCATCAAATCAGGATATACTCCCACACACACGTGTATCTTAAGAGCCCCTCCTAAAGGGGGGCTTATTATTAGTCAGAATTTACTGCGTTCCTACTGCGCGTGTTATTGTTTATGGATTTGCGTCTGTGGTGTGGTTACCAAAAGGCTGTAATTATTCCGTCGTCATTTTCGCTTTGAATTGATCATACTAAAGACACAGTTATGGCAGGTTATGGTGGTTACCCCATGGGCAATCAGTCCTTCCAGGGTAAGGCATTGTAGTCGAAAGTAAGGGTCTATGGCTAGTATAGTAGTAACGCTGTTCTGTGGAGTCCTTGCCTGGTCTTCGTGTCCAGTCTGTGTAGATGTTGCCCAATACACATGATACCCGGTACCTATGTTCCCCGCTACCTATACCCCCCCCCCCCCTCCCCCAATACATACCTATGTTCCCCGGTACCTATGTTCCCCGGTACCTATGTTCCCCGGTACCTATGTTCCCCATATAATTTTAAAGGGGGACTATAGGCTGAAGCGAGCTAATTTGGCCATCTTCAGGTGACTAATATACAGAGTAGGGGCCCTAGGTCATGTCAGATTCAACACTACTAATATATTCCTCGTATAAGCTGGAATGAGTCATTTCGATTCCTATGAGATGTGAGACACTGAGAGACCCCTGTTGGCGACTTCATGTAACTTTATCTTGCCTGCCAAGCTGCTGCCTATATAGAGGATACAGCGTACCAGTCATGAAAGAAGAAAACAATGCTCATCATCAACAAATATCTATGATTTGATCTGTTCTTCTTTCGGACCTTAAATCCCTGGTTTTTACTTCAGGCCGACAGCAGCATGCACCGCCTCCACAACACCACCACCATGGACCTCCCCCCGGCATGCAGGGTAAGTTAATAATCTACCAACTTGAATGCTCTTTACTTCTGTAAGGCATTCTTCATTGGCGCAGTGGCCTGGAATCGTACGAGGGAACAGAAAGTTTACTGTAGTGGCCTGGAATCGTACGAGGGAACAGAAAGTTTACTGTAGTGGCCTGGAATTGTACGAGGGAACAGAAAGTTTACTGTAGTGGCCTGGAATCGTATGAGGGAACAGAAAGTTTACTGTAGTGGCCTGGAATCGTACGAGGGAACAGAAAGTTTACTGTAGTGGCCTGGAATCGTACGAGGGAACAGAAAGTTTACTGTAGTGGCCTGGAATCGTACGAGGGAACAGAAAGTTTACTGTAGTGGCCTGGAATCGTACGAGGGAACAGAAAGTTTACTGTAGTGGCCTGGAATCGTATGAGGGAACAGAAAGTTGACCGTAGTGGCCTGGAATCGTATGAGGGAACAGAAAGTTGACTGTAGTGGCCTGGAATCGTATGAGGGAACAGAAAGTTTACTGTAGTGGCCTGGAATCGTATGAGGGAACAGAAAGTTTACTGTAGTGGCCTGGAATCGTACGAGAGAACAGAAAGTTTACTGTAATGGCCTGGAATCGTACGAGGGAACAGAAAGTTTACTGTAATGGCCCGGAATCGTATGAGGGAACAGAAAGTTTACCGTAGTGGCCTGGAATCGTACGAGGGAACAGAAAGTTTACTGTAATGGCCCGGAATCGTATGAGGGAACGGAAAGTTTAATGTAGTGGCCTGGAATCGTACGAGAGAACAGAAAGTTTACTGTAGTGGCCTGGAATCGTACGATAGAACAGAAAGTTTACTGTAGTGGCCTGGAATCGTATGAGGGAACAGAAAGTTTACCGTAGTGGCCTGGAATCGTACGAGAGAACAGAAAGTTTACTGTAATGGCCTGGAATCGTACGAGGGAACAGAAAGTTTACTGTAGTGGCCTGGAATCGTACGAGGGAACAGAAAGTTTACTGTAATGGCCTGGAATCGTACGAGGGAACAGAAAGTTTACTGTAATGGCCTGGAAACGTACGAGGGAACAGAAAGTTTACTGTAATGGCCTGGAATCGTATGAGGGAACAGAAGTTGACCGTAGTGGCCTGGAATCGTACGAAGGAACAGAAAGTTGACTGTAGTGGCCTGGAATTGTACGAGGGAACAGAAAGTTTACTGTAATGGCCTGGAATCGTACGAGGGAACAGAAAGTTTAATGTAGTGACCTGGAATCGTACGAGAGAACAGAAAGTTTACTGTAATCGCCCGGAATCGTACGAGGGAACAGAAAGTTTACTGTAGTGGCCTGGAATCGTATGAGGGAACAGAAAGTTTACCGTAGTGGCTTGGAATCGTACGAGGAAACAGAAAGTTTACTGTAGTGGCCTGGAACCGTAAGAGGGAACAGAAAGTTCACTGTAGTGGCCTGGAATCGTATGAGGGAACAGAAAATTTACTGTAGTGGCTTGGAATCATACGAGGGAACAGAAAGTTTACTGTAATATTCTGGAATCGTACGAGTGAACAGAAAGTTTACCGTAGTGGCCTGGAATCGTATGAGGGAACAGAAAGTTGACTGTAGTGGCCTGGAATCGTACGAGGGAACAGATAGTTTACTGTAGTGGCCTGGAATCGTATGAAGGAACAGAAAGTTTACTGTAGTGGCCTGGAATCGTACGAGGGAACAGAAAGTTTACCGTAGTGGCCTGGAATCGTACGAGGGAACAGAAAGTTTACCGTAGTGGCCTGGAATCGTACGAGGGAACAGAAAGTTTACCGTAGTGGCCTGGAATCGTACGAGGGAAAAGAAAGTTGACTGTAGTGGCCTGGAATTGTACGAGGGAACAGATAGTTTACTGTAGTGGCCTGGAATCGTGGCCCGGAATCGTATGAAGGAACAGAAAGTTGACTGTAGTGGCCTGGAATGGTACGAGGGAACAGATAGTTTACTGTAGTGGCCTGGAATCATATGAAGGAACAGAAAGTTTACTGTAGAGGCCTGGAATTGTACGAGGGAACAGATAGTTTACTGTAGTGGCTTGGAATCATACGAGGGAACAGAAAGTTTACTGTAATATTCTGGAATCGTACGAGTGAACAGAAAGTTTACCGTAGTGGCCTGGAATCGTATGAGGGAACAGAAAGTTGACTGTAGTGGCCTGGAATCGTACGAGGGAACAGATAGTTTACTGTAGTGGCCTGGAATCGTATGAAGGAACAGAAAGTTTACTGTAGTGGCCTGGAATCGTACGAGGGAACAGAAAGTTTACCGTAGTGGCCTGGAATCGTACGAGGGAACAGAAAGTTTACCGTAGTGGCCTGGAATCGTACGAGGGAACAGAAAGTTTACCGTAGTGGCCTGGAATCGTACGAGGGAACAGAAAGTTGACTGTAGTGGCCTGGAATTGTACGAGGGAACAGATAGTTTACTGTAGTGGCCTGGAATCGTGGCCCGGAATCGTATGAAGGAACAGAAAGTTGACTGTAGTGGCCTGGAATGGTACGAGGGAACAGATAGTTTACTGTAGTGGCCTGGAATCATATGAAGGAACAGAAAGTTTACTGTAGAGGCCTGGAATTGTACGAGGGAACAGATAGTTTACTGTAGTGGCCTGGAATCGTACGAGGGAACAGAAAGTTTGATGTAGTGGCCTGGAATCGTACGAGAGAACAGAAAGTTTACTGCAGTGGCCTGGAATCGTATGAGGGAACAGAAAGTTGACCGTAGTGGCCTGGAATCGTACGAGGGAACAGAGAGTTGACTGTTTTGGCCTGGAATCGTACAGGAGAACAGAAAGTTTGATGTAGTGGCCTGGAATCGTACGAGGGAACAGAAAGTTTAATGTAGTGGCGTGGAATAGTACGAGTGAACAGAAAGTTTGATGTAGTGACCTGGAATCGTACGAGGGAACAGAAAGTTTAATGTAGTGGCGTGGGATCGTACGAGAGAACTGAAAGTTTACTGTAGTGGCCTGGAATCGTACGAGGGAACAGAAAGTTTACTGTGATGGCCTGGAATCGTATGAAGGAACAGAAAGTTTACTGTAATGGCCTGGAATCGTACGAGGGAACAGATAGTTTACTGTAGTGGCCTGGAATCGTACGAGGGAACAGAAAGTTTACTGTGATGGCCTGGAATCGTATGAAGGAACAGAAAGTTTACTGTAATGGCCTGGAATCGTACGAGGGAACAGATAGTTTACTGTAGTGGCCTGGAATCGTACGAGGGAACAGATAGTTTACTGTAGTGGCCTGGAATCGTACGAGGGAACAGAAAGTTTACTGTAGTGGCCTGGAATCGTACGAGGGAACAGAAAGTTTACTGTAGTGGCCTGGAATCGTACGAGAGAACAGAAAGTTTACTGAAGTGGCCTGGAATCGTACGAGGGAACAGAAAGTTGACTGTAGTGGCCTTGAATCGTACGAGGGAACAGAAAGTTTAATGTAGTGGCCTGGAATCATACGAGAGTAACAGAAAGTTTACTGTAGTGGCCTGGAATCGTATGAGGGAACACGAGAACAACTGCCTCTGCTCTGAGTCAAAGTATGTCACCATTGACCGTATAGAACATGTTTGGCTTTATTTTTGGTACTTGTCATAGGAATAGCTGTACTCTACATGTGTTTACCATCACTATATTGACTGATTGGTGACTTACTTTTATACAACAGTTACCAGTTCATTGGGAAGATATTTCTATAAAGGTTTCCATTTACCTAAAAGTTAACTAAGAACGCTTGTTTAAAAATCAGACTTATCGTCTGATTGGAAATTTCCTAAACTTGTGAAAACTTATTCTTTGATTGGAAAAACTGAACGAAATTTCTAAATACACATATACAGTGGAACCCCGGTCGGTGACCACCTCAGTAACGCGACCACCCCGCGAACACGACCAAAATTCTCCGGTCCCGAATGGTTTTCTCTCTAATTCCCATTAACTGGCCCTCGCTAACACGACCACCCCGGTACCCAAACCGCGACCACCAGCTTGGTCGGTCCCAAACTGCAAATTAACCCCGCTAACGCGACCATGAGGCCTAATTGCCGTAATCAACCATGACCGCATCGTATCAATTGGCACCTTCTCGCAAATCCGTGTTGATAGTTAGCACCTCGAACACAATGACCATGGGAATCCATATGAAAATAAATGATGTGTGAGTGAGTTTGATCAAATGTAAGCGCAAATAAAATGAAGAATAAACTTTCTTTTCGACTCACGGTTTGTTTTCATCATTTAGTATTAAATGATGTCAAGAGGCATGCGCACGTAGTTTTTAGGACAAATAAATTATGTTGATTAGTAAGAGTACCAATACTCAAAGTAAAGAATGCTTACTACGTCGTAATATTGATAAAATACGTTTTTAAAAAGATGATTTAATCAGTACCAGTTCAAATTGGCTGAAGTTAAAGCAGGAAGACATCAGGAAGAATTCTCAACATCTTCTCACATCACCTCTCTCAATGTTAGCGGGAATATTAGCTTGACATCAAGAAGGGCAGCTGCCGATGGTGTGAATAACATGCTTGCTCTAATTAGCATGCTCAAGTTTTAATGTAATGTTTGGTCTAATTAGCTCTCGTCAGTTTATTTACTCATTTACATAAGTTGTAAATTAAACGCAAAACACTCAAGAAAATGATTTTTTATTCGTAATATACACACAAAATTATCGAATCACCCGGTGGCGTAGTCATTAATGCATGTCAATGTACACACAGCATATCTGCCAGGACGATGTTTTGGCGGGAAAACCTACTTATCATTCTTAAATTCACTAACGCGACCACCCCGGTAACACGACCACTTCGGCTTAGTCCCTTGGGTGGTCGTGTTACCGGGGTTCCACTGTATCATAACAATTTGAGAAATTTGTGCGAACTTTTGAACTTGAAAGCTAAACTTGAAATATATCATATTACTGTAACTACATATTACGGTATTTCTCCAGGCCACAGACAGAGATCATATTACTGTAACTACATGTTACAGTATTTCTCCAGGCCACAGACAGCGAT
Organism: Lineus longissimus; assembly: GCF_910592395.1. Taxonomy (NCBI): domain Eukaryota; kingdom Metazoa; phylum Nemertea; class Pilidiophora; order Heteronemertea; family Lineidae; genus Lineus; species Lineus longissimus. Next base: position 16,718,008 of record NC_088320.1, on the reverse strand, counting down.
CATATTACTGTAACTACATATTACAGTATTTCTCCAGGTCACAGTCAGAGTTCATATTACTGTAACTACATATTACCATATTACTCCAGCTCACGGACAGAGACCATATTACTCTAACTACGTATTCATTTATTTCTCCAGGCCATGGACAGCCACCCCACGCCCAGATGCAGATGATGCAAAACCAATGGCAGCAAGAGCAGCACTACCAGCAGTACCAACACTTCAGCCAACAGAGTCAGGTCTACGGTAGCTATGGCAGCCAGTTTCAACAGAATGTCTTCAGTATCAACCCTTCTCAGGTGAGCATGATGGTGTAGTGGTTACAGCCAAGGACTTCTGACTGATGGGACTTGGGTTCAAATCCCACCAGTTCAAAATAGGCATTGGAGAACACTGCGTTTTAGCATGCTATTGTACCAAACTTAAACTCCAGCCAGTATTACCGAGAAGCGATTCGGGGTAACTTCTGTAGCCTGCTACTGGTAGTTACATGCAGCACTCAAACTGGAAAGTTCCAAGATCAGTCGTTTGATAGCTCAAACTCGCACAATCATCATGGATCTGTTCTTTGCAATGTGTACCTGATAATGAGATTGAGAATATGACACCATATCTAATAGTAGGAAGTGAACAAGATGGCTCCCGTATAAGAAGTCTGACACCATATCTAATAGTACAAAGTGAACTAGATAGCTCCCGTATATGAAGTCTGACACCATATCTAATAGTAGGAAGTGAACAAGATGGCTCCCGTATATGAAGTCGGACACCATATCTAATAGTAGGAAGTGAACAAGATGGCTCCCGTATATGAAGTCGGACACCATATCTAATAGTAGGAAGTGAACTAGATAGCTCCCGTATATGAAGTCTGACACCATATCTAATAGTAGGAAGTGAACTAGATAGCTCCCGTATATGAAGTCTGACACCATATCTAATAGTAGGAAGTGAACTAGATGGCTCCCGTATATGAAGTCTGACACCATATCTAATAGTAGGAAGTGAACTAGATGGCTCCCGTATATGAAGTCTGACACCATATCTAATAGTAGGAAGTGAACTAGATGGCTCCCGTATATGTTCAAAGTGACTTAATTGAGTAAGATGATATGTGAGCATGCGCATTACTACAGATACATATATGGATAATGAAAAAGATACTATGACACATATTGCATTAAACTGTTTGAATCTTAAACAGGCAAGAATGTCTAGACCAAGGCAATGTGTTCACATCTTACCCTGCTGAATCGATGTGGTATGATATGAATTTTAATTGGACAAAGGAGACTAAAGGATTCTATCACACTATGATTTTAATCACAGCGTATTAAACTATTCTTTATTTTCCTTCACAGGCACTTGCATTCAAATCGGAACAGGAATTCCAAATAATTTTCAATCAGTACGTCAGCCCGGTAAGTAATTCCTCATAGCTCCATACACTGTGTCTGTCACATGAGACATACTGATAATTGGTCGTCCATCTAATAGTACGTGCACACAATCTCCAATAGGTCAGTAGCTCCTTCCCACCATGTCCACGTGCGACACTACCCTTGTTTACATGTGATACTACTGGAGCCCAGACTACCTTGTCCACCTAATATAATAACCCCAGGGCACAGACCGCCACCTGATATTACCCCAGGGCACAGACCACCATCTGATATTACCCCAGGGCACAGACCGCCACCTGATATTACCCCAGGGCACAGACCGCCACCTGATATTACCCCATGGCACAGACCGCCACCTGATATTACCCCAGGGCACAGACCGCCACCTGATATTACCCCAGGGCACAGACCGCCACCTGATATTACCCCAGGGCACAGACCGCCACCTGATATTACCCCAGGGCACAGACCGCCACCTGATATTACCCCAGGGCACAGACCGCCACCTGATATTACCCCAGGGCACAGACCGCCACCTGATATTACCCCAGGGCACAGACCGCCACCTGATATTACCCCAGGGCACAGACCGCCACCTGATATTACCCCAGGGCACAGACCGCCACCTGATATTACCCCAGGGCACAGACCGCCACCTGATATTACCCCAGGGCACAGACCGCCACCTGATATTACCCCAGGGCACAGACCGCCACCTGATATTACCCCAGGGCACAGACCGCCACCTGATATTACCCCAGGGCACAGACCGCCATCTGATATTACCCCAGGGCACAGACCGCCACCTGATATTACCCCAGGGCACAGACCGCCACCTGATATTACCCCAGGGCACAGACCGCCACCTGATATTACCCCAGGGCACAGACCGCCACCTGATATTACCCCAGGGCACAGACCGCCACCTGATATTACCCCAGGGCACAGACCGCCAACTGATATTACCCCAGGGCACAGACCGCCATCTGATATTACCCCAGGGCACAGACCGCCATCTGATATTACCCCAGGGCACAGACCGCCACCTGATATTACCCCAGGGCACAGACCGCCACCTGATATTACCCCAGGGCACAGACCGCCATCTGATATTACCCCAGGGCACAGACCGCCACCTGATATTACCCCAGGGCACAGACCGCCACCTGATATAACCCCAGGGCACAGACCGCCACCTGATATTACCCCAGGGCACAGACCGCCACCTGATATTACCCCAGGGCACAGACCGCCACCTGATATAATCCCAGGGCACAGACCGCCACCTGATATTACCCTATGGCACAGACCGCCATCTGATATTACCCCAGGGCACAGACCGCCACCTGATATTACCCCAGGGCACAGACCGCCACCTGATATAACCCCAGGGCACAGACCGCCACCTGATATTACCCCAGGGCACAGACCGCCACCTGATATTACCCCAGGGCACAGACCGCCATCTGATATTATCCCAGGGCACAGACCGCCACCTGATATTACCCTATGGCACAGACCGCCATCTGATATTACCCCAGGGCACAGACCGCCACCTGATATTACCCCAGGGCACAGACCGCCACCTGATATAACCCCAGGGCACAGACCGCCACCTGATATTACCCCAGGGCACAGACCGCCACCTGATATTACCCCAGGGCACAGACCGCCATCTGATATTACCCCAGGGCACAGACCACCATCTGATATTACCCAAGGGCACAGACCACCACCTGATATTACCCCATGGCACAGACCGCCACCTGATATTACCCCAGGGCACAGACCGCCACCTGATATTACCCCAGGGCACAGACTGCCACCTGATATTACCCCAGGGCACAGAACGCCACCTGTTATTACCCCAGGGCACAGACCGCCACCTGATATTACCCCAGGGCACAGACCGCCACCTGATATTACCCCAGGGCACAGACCGCCACCTGATATTACCCCAGGGCACAGACCGCCACCTGATATTACCCCAGGGCACAGACCGCCATCTGATATTACCCCAGGGCACAGACCGCCATCTGATATAACCCCAGGGCACAGACCGCCATCTGATATTACCCCAGGGCACAGACCGCCATCTGATATTACCCCAGGGCACAGACCACCACCTGATATTACCCCAGGGCACAGACCGCCACCTGATATAACCCCAGGGCACAGACCGCCACCTGATATTACCCCAGGGCACAGACCGCCACCTGATATTACCCCAGGGCACAGACCGCCACCTGATATTACCCCAAGGCACAGACCACCATCTGATATTACCCCAGGGCACAGACCGCCACCTGATATAACCCCAGGGCACAGACCGCCACCTGATATTACCCAAGGGCACAGACCGCCATCTGATATTACCCCAGGGCACAGACCGCCACCTGATATTACCCCAGGGCACAGACCACCACCTGATATTACCCCAGGGCACAGACCGCCACCTGATATAACCCCAGGGCACAGACCACCATCTGATATTACCCCACGGCACAGACCGCCACCTGATATTACCCCAGGGCACAGACCGCCACCTGATATTACCCCAGGGCACAGACCGCCACCTGATATTACCCCAGGGCACAGACCGCCACCTGATATTACCCCAGGGCACAGACCGCCACCTGATATTACCCCAGGGCACAGACCGCCACCTGATATTACCCCAGAGCACAGACCGCCACCTGATATTACCCCAGGGCTAGCTATTCAAGGTGTCTCAAAGACAATAGGTTGTTCTCTTCAAAGGGTGAGATATGCTGGATGAGGAGCTAGCTATTCAGGGTGTCTCAAAGACAGTAGGATGTTCTCTTCAAAGGGTGAGATGTACTGGATGAGGATCTTGCTATTCAAGGTGTCTCAAAGACAGTAGGATGTTCTCTTCAAAGGCTGAGATATGCTGGATGAGGAGCTAGCTATTCAAGGTGTATCAAAGACAATAAGTTGTTCTCTTCAAAGGCTGAGATATGCTGGATGAGGAGCTAGCTATTCAAGGTGTCTCAAAGACAGTAGGATGTTCTCTTCAAAGGGTGAGATGTACTGGATGAGGAGCTAGCTATTCATGGTGTCTCAAAGACAATAGGTTGTTCTCTTCAAAGGCAGAGATATGCTGGATGAGGAGCTAGCTATTCAAGGTGTCTCAAAGACAGTAGGATGTTCTCTTCAAAGGGTGAGATGTACTGGATGAGGAGCTTGCTATTCAAGGTGTCTCAAAGACAGTAGGTTGTTCTCTTCAAAGGGTGAGATGTGCTGGATGAGGAGCTAGCTATTCAAGGTGTATCAAAGACAATAGGTTGTTCTCTTCAAAGGGTGAGATATGCTGGATGAGGAGCTAGCTATTCAAGGTGTCTCAAAGACAGTAGGATGTTCTCTTCAAAGGGTGAGATGTACTGGATGAGGAGCTAGCTATTCACGGTGTCTCAAAGACAATAGGTTGTTCTCTTCAAAGGCTGAGATATGCTGGATGAGGAGCTTGCTATTCAAGGTGTCTCAAAGACAGTAGGTTGTTCTCTTCAAAGGGTGAGATGTGCTGGATGAGGAGCTAGCTATTCATGGTGTCTCAAAGACAATAGGTTGTTCTCTTCAAAGGGTGAGATATGCTGGATGAGGAGCTAGCTATTCAAGGTGTCTCAAAGACAGTAGGATGTTCTCTTCAAAGGGTGAGATATGCTGGATGAGGAGCTAGCTATTCAAGGTGTCACAAAGACAGTAGGATGTTCTCTTCAAAGGGCGAGATGTACTGGATGAGGAGCTAGCTATTCAAGGTGTCTCAAAGACAGTAGGTTGTTCTCTTCAAAGGGTGAGATGTACTGGATGAGGAGCTAGCTATTCAAGGTGTCTCAAAGACAGTAGGATGTTCTCTTCAAAGGGTGAGATGTACTGGATGAGGAGCTAGCTATTCAAGGTGTCTCAAAGACAGTAGGATGTTCTCTTCAAAGGGCGAGATGTACTGGATGAGGAGCTAGCTATTCAAGGTGTCTCAAAGACAGTAGGTTGTTCTCTTCAAAGGGTGAGATGTACTGGATGAGGAGCTAGCTATTCAAGGTGTCTCAAAGACAGTAGGATGTTCTCTTCAAAAGGTGAGATGTACTGGATGAGGAGCTAGCTATTCAAGGTGTCTCAAAGACAGTAGGATGTCCTCTTCAAAGGGTGAGATGTACTGGATGAGGAGCTTGCTATTCGGTGTATCAAAGACAGTAGGATGTTCTCTTCAAAGGGTGAGGTGTACTGGATAAGGAGCTAGCTATTCAAGGTGTATCAAAGACAATAGGTTGTTCTCTTCAAAGGCTGAGATATGCTGGATGAGGAGCTAGCTATTCAAGGTGTCTCAAAGACAGTAGGTTGTTCTCTTCAAAAGGTGAGATGTACTGGATGAGGAGCTAGCTATTCAAGGTGTCTCAAAGACAATAGGTTGTTCTCTTCAAAGGGTGAGATGTACTGGATGAAGAGCTAGCTATTCATGGTGTCTCAAAGACAGTAGGTTGTTCTCTTCAAAGGATGAGATATGCTGGATGAGGAGCTAGCTATTCATGGTGTCTTAAAGACAGTAGGATGTTCTCTTCAAAGGGTGAGATGTACTGGATGAGGAGCTAGCTATTTAAGGTGTATCAAAGACAGTAGGATGTTCTCATGAAAGAATGAAATGTACTGGATGAGGAGTTAGCTATTCAAGGCGTCTCAAAAACAATAGGTTGTCCTCTTCAAAGGATGAGATGTACTGAATGAAGAGCTTGCTATTCAAGGTGTATCAAAGACAGTAGGATGTTCTCTTCAAAGGGCGAGATGTACTGGATGAGGAGCTAGCTATTTAAGGTGTCTCAAAGACAGTAGGTTGTTCTCATGAAAGAATGAAATGTACTGGATGAGGAGCTAGCTATTCAAGGCGTCTCAAAAACAATAGGTTGTCCTCTTCAAAGGGTGAGATTTACTGGATGAGGAGCTAGCTATTCAAGGTGTCTCAAAGACAGTAGGTTGTTGTCTTTAAATGCTGAAATGTTCTTGATGTGGAGCTCCCTATTCAGGTTGCTTCAAAGGAAAACGACTATGTTCAAAGTGTATATTCAGGCTGAACAGGTACAATGGTGTAGAAGCAACTCAAGCTATACCTCCCGCAAGTTGACTCGATGCATCATATTCTTTTGTTATGCAGGGTATTTCAGTGCAAATTGGGTATGTCTTTCAATTGGCTATATGGGCGGCATTAAAATCTGCACTTGTCCACGTCCACCGAATACAACAAACAATTGAGCCATTGGAATGTTCTTCCTGTTAGTACAGCAAGGTCTGCTTTTGACATGTCAGCGGTATGCACACAACACGTGTTTAAGCTGCACCAGGTCAGAGTTTGAGCACAGCTTACGCAGAGCAACAGGTATGTCAATTGTGACTGGGACTGGACATACAGGAATAAAATAAAACAAAAACAAAATGACGTGCAGGAAAAATGATATTGGTAGTGAGTGAAACAATACATACTTTTAGAGTGTAGAATATAATTTGTTAGAAAATGACTATTGTACATGTTATATATCACAAACATCAATCTAATATGATGTCTGCGATGGTGCAGCTCACAAGTTCAGTCTGCGTTACCTTCTGGTAGATCAAGCAGTTGAAACTCAGTGATGCATTCCATGAACCAAGTTGTCGGGGCTGTACACACACGGAAGTGACGCTGCATCTTAATCTTATCCTTTAGATCGTGAATGATGAAGTAACAACAATCAGCCAGATACGATCCCTGATTTGGCGTGATAAGGAACAGGTTTGTCATTTGGGATAACATCAGTTCAGGATCCATTTTCCCAGGAGGACTGCGTTCAGGTACTTGAGAGTTCGCGCGCACATCCCTTCACTGTTCACATGACTCACTGCAAGAATATGAAATCAAGGGTGAAATATTTTAACCATTACAGACACAAGCAGGAAGGCCTGCAGATCATTTCAAACTTGAAATCCCTGGTGTACATGTAGGAATCTTACAAAGTTGGTTTCAAGCTCAGTCAGTGATAACCCATGCCTACGCACAATTCATTAACAATGCATCAGTCTGCCAAAAGCTGAACGCAACAAGGTGTGCTCACTCACGTCCAGTCAAGATTGTAGCGGGAATAGCGTGATATTTTTATGTCCCGTTTGATGATGGGAACTGCTACTGTTGGATGGAAGGTGACTGGGCAGCCGACAGCTTGGTGATAATGAACCTTGAAGGTTGATGGCTTCACAATCCTGTGGAAGATGAACTGTAATCACTTGCACTGTTTACGCTAGTCTACAGCATACCTTCAGGTGGGAATTCAGTGACTATCCTTCCATGAACTCTGTACCAGGCACTTCAGGCCGGTACAGAGGAGGACAACCCGCTCTGGTCTGGTGAAGCTGGTGGGGGTCTGAAATTCAGAGAACAACAGGTGAGAATTCAGTGACTATCCTTCCATGAGGCATGCTGGCACACTTCTGGACCTTCATCTGTTCACGGCGCTTCAAGCCGGTACAGAGGAGGACAACCCAAACCCTAACCCTCGGAGACCTTCACTCCGGGGAATGTATCAGTGGCATTGTCAAGAGAAACTTGCACGAGTAGGCCCGGGTCACACAAACCAATAACAGATCATTCTTACCTGGACCAGTTTCTCCAGCACCATCAGCATCGGCCTCATGACGTCATACAACGGGTACCGCTTCTCAAGTAGATCCCAGTACCTCGGCCGTAAGATGATGACAGGCAGCCGTTGCCGTCACAATATGGAAGCACATGGATCATCCCATCATCCAAAACCTCCCCTATTACTTTCATTGGCTGCCTGTGCAGTCCCCGTTCAAGGTTCTGCTGCTGACTTTCAATTCAAGGCCTTGAATGGCCAGGCTCCCAGCTACGTCAGGGATCTTCTGACTGTGTACAAACCAGGGCGGTCACTTCGTTCAGCTGAACAATTGCTGTTGGCCGTGCCTGTATCCAAACGTTGTGGTTGTGACAAGGCCTTTAGTGTCAGTGCACCTGGACTCTGGAATGAATTTCCAAGGAACATCAGGGAATTTAAAGAGTCTGTGGACATTTTCAAAAAGAGACTAACATGACTAAAGGGACACCTGTTTTTGTAGACATTTGTGAACTTTTTAACAGCGCCTTGAGCACCATTTCCATGGTGGATCTGGCGCTATACAAGACTCCGTATTGATTGATTGATTGATTTTAGTATTTATTGCTGACGCAACAAAATGGAAATGGTCGTAGTCGAATTTCCGTGCGTGTAAGAAACGAGGCCTTTATCTATTTTCCAAGGTAGGCCTGAGTTGCAGGTCGGAGCACTTTTACATCTAGCCTACATGATTCATGGGTGGAGGAGGCCAGGTGAATGGTTTACTGTCGTTTCGCTACATTGCCAGTTCGTCGTTTCGCTACATGGAAGGTCGTTTCGCTACATGGGTGGAGTCGTTTCGCTACATGATGGGTACGGTCGTTTCGCTACATGGAGGACGTTTCGCTACATGGGTGGAGTCGTTTCGATGTAGGTCGTTTCGCTACATCGTAGGTCGTGCAATTCTGACCCTATAGCAGAGAACAATATACCAACTTTTTTAGGATTTTAACAAAAAATGGGGCCGGGCGTTTTTCGTAAGGGTGGGCGGGGACGATCACCAACTCTTTTTTTATGTGGCCTAACCCAGGCCAGGACGACAAGAACCCCTTGCGCGCCATCAAACCGTATAAGTTTTTTTACCGGCAAACTGTGCTATAATAAATTTGTAGTCACCACCGGGAATTATAGTAGGGTAAAATAGAGTAAAAATAATGACTACATCCATGTAGCGAAACGACCTACATCCATGTAGCCAAACTACTCCACCCATGTAGCGAAACGACCTACCATGTAGCGAAACGACCGCCACATGTAGCGAAACGACTTGTAGCGAACTGGCAATGTAGCGAAACAGCCTGATACCCGGTGAATCATCATAGGGCCGTGCTGATACACCTCTTTCTTCGTATAGACAATCACAATGCAAACTCGAAACTGCACTTCAGTCAAAACAACGAAAACATAAATACCTATCTAGTCCTAGTACCTAACTACCGTCTAGTCCCTGGTTCCCGTAAAATATGCACAGTGTCGCAACAAAAGAGCACTTATCAAGAAACAAAATCAGAAAACTGAGAAGTTAGCGAAAAGAGGTCAAGGTCGTTTAATGGGGTAGGCGTAAACTGTGGACGAAAGTGTGGACGAAAGTGTGGACAGCGGCCCTCTAAGTTTCGTGGGCTGGCATTTCTTTGTCTTTCAATATATTTAAAAGAAATTGCAGTATATTATGCATTATAATCTTTTTAATGGGTCAGCGAAAGAAAAATGAAAAAAAATATTTTGATGGGTGATTTTGATCAATGAGTGGACGGGCTTTTTTGCCCCTTTTTTGAAGGTTTTCGAAGTGGCCTTTGACTTTGTGGACGGGGAAATGCGAGGTCTGGTGTCCAAATGTGGACTAATTATCAAAGAATTTGTTGAAACTGTGATATTTCTAACTAGTCCAAATAATATTCTTTCACAAAAACTACTTTTATTTGAATGACAATGACAATATCATTCAGTTGCAGGCAAAAATAGTTGGCCCTCTCTCCGACCTTTTTTCATCTCCAAACCCGGCTAAAACCTTCGGTAATAAACCTTCATCTACGTTTCTACGGATAAGTGCCAGCCGGTACTGCATGATGTGGTCAATCTTCTCTGTATCACCCTGTATGATCACACCGCTCCGTAGTTCAAATAGGCCCCGTGTGGTGGCGTAGTAAGCGGAGCGCTGATTGGTCCATACTATGGGTGTGTGGTGGGCGTGTCGTGACGTGCATGCCTACATTTGGGAGATCAGTGAGGGTCATTCGGGAGGGGTTTTTTTTATTCATGCGCGGCCCCCTCACATTAGTTCCTAAAATCATTGATTTCCCGGTCCTCACAGTATGTCAGTGTTGATTCAGCAGTTGTTTTGGCAAAGACATGTTTTTTTGAAGTTTCTGAAACCTAGAGCGCTCTGGCTACTCAATAAGCGGCTAACAAGAAACTACGCATTTAACTGTTGTTGCCGACGTATGTGTACACTGAACTTGGGATGTGCGTCGGCCCCGTGTTGAAATGCCGTCCAGTGCCAGTTGGTGCGTTTTTCGCTGATTTGTGCAAAATTCAACATATCTCAAAAGTTCAATGGTAGTGACCCTCGATTTTTTTTTCATTTTTGTGTAGCGTAAGCAATTGTCTTTCATGGCAGAATGGTCACTGTAAGAATTATTCAGGAAGAAATGTATAATATTTGGGGGTTTTCGTGTTTGTCCGGCCCAATTGGCAATAGTGTCATTTGGGATGGTGAACAGAGAGCTAGGAGCAAATGCGACGCTTATAATTTATTTGAAGAAATAAAATGCCCGATTTAACATCCTGCAGAATCAGGGGAATCGGGCGTTTCCAGTGATATACGACACAAATGGGTTGTCTTCATGCATTCACTTTGGAAACGCATTTTAAAATAGATGTTACGTCCTGTTAATGGGGCACGTCGTCATCGCGTACATTTGGGAAAAACTCCCTAACGAGACCTAATATACACTGGAGGCGAGGTATGACTGGGTTGTTCTAAAATATAGATTATTGAATCGGATATGCGACTGATTTCTAAACTACCGTCAAATTCCGATCTGATCATGTAAAAATAAGCTCCAAATATTGACTCGTAACCACCTTAGGTTCAAATGGCATTTTTTCATGTTTTTATGCATTTTTAGGACTGATTCCAAGGTTTATCACTGGTTTCAAGGTTTCACTGGTTCCAAGCTTATATATTACCTACCGCTGCGAGTGCTGCAGTGCTGGATCAATCAACCCCCTCGCCCACCCCCATCACATCATCATATCCAGAAGCAGAGGCCTGGCTGAGCCCTGTGATTTGGCCAAATTCAATATGATTCTTTTCTACTGTGATGACGTTAAGGCCCTTGTGTCGTGCAGCGTATAAATTCTGTAGCACCGATACACAACTTATGATAAACCGCGACGTCTGCTGAAATTCAAATTGCATATGACGCCAACTGAATTGTGACGACTTGTTTCGCCAATCTTTTAGTGAACAGTGATCACGGGCTGTGGGAATTGCGAAGGGATGGTGTAGAGTATCGCCACAACAATGTTGATATGATCACTTGTCGTTTCAGCGGGCATGACTTGGGACATCCAGTGACCCAGCAAAAAGTAGCGATGGTACAGCCAGAAGTAGCAACAACTCGCAAAAGGGGACCCTTGTCCGACTGGTGACTGGACCACATGATAGGTCGCCATCAAATTAGGGAGCTGATCCAGCACAGCTGGATAGAGGGGGGCCCTTTGAGGGTTAGGGTTAGGTCTCTTGCAAATGCAATGAGACAGTAGTGCACCATATCTCTTCTCGATGTGCCCTCCCCTTCATAGCTCGAGATGTTGCCCGAGTGTACCAAGTCTTTGCTGGATGTGCCATACCCCTTCACTAAGCGTACTCTGTCTGATCTAGATGTAGATTGACGTAGAGGTGACACTACTTTTTTTACTGTGAGGAGTGTCGAGGACTTCACTATAACCAAATTGCGACATATGTCTCTTAAAGAGAGGTCATCCAAACCTTCAGAGTTTGCTCAATGAACCCCAACCCTTCCCCCTTGAAAAAAGTAAAACATAATACAAGTCTGTTTATGAATTTTTTATATCAATCTGTACATTCCAAGAATTTATCAAGATTTTACAAAACAATATCAAAACAATGACACCGCAGGGCAATTCATTCTCCAAAACAGCGATAATATGCAAGCATATTCTGAACAAAAACTATTTACATTTTTGAGTGGACGGCGCCTCACACTTCTATAACTGAGCAAAGAGTATGAGGGCAATTTAGAATGTAGGTACAAGGCAGGGGAAACCCGCAACCCATCATTTGGAACGACATTTGGCTTTATGAGGAACTTGCCTGCAAAGCCAGTTTGATAGAGACAAAAGACAACTCCGAGGAACAACTCAATAAACAGTGTGAAATTCAAAATTTCTAAAATAATGCAAAGAGCCATTGATACATGCAACACTTTTGGGACACATGCCGTCTCGCACAGTCCGGTTGTTTATGTTCATTTTGTTTGGGAAACCATTTTCCACTAGAATATCTACATAATTTATGTTTTTCCTGATCAAAAACTGAGTCGCATGCAGCGACAACCATTGTAAATGCAAGCAAGGTGAACTGCTGTGGTGTATTCAGGTCACAAACCTTGACCTCATTGATCCGAAACAGCACGACATCGCTTAGTGGGTTATTTAAATAACAAAAGAACCAATTTCGTCATGATCAACAGGACTGTGCTGTGATCTCATTTGCATGACAAAAGGGGCCCCTCTAGAGCAGGCGTTCAGATCAGTCTTCTCATTTGCATGACAAAAGCGGTTGCTTTGGACGAGTTTAACAATAGAAGTAACTTTTTGAATTCACCTTTACATGTATTATGGCTTTTATATGTAAATTTCACATATTGTATCATTATACAAACATAACAAATTAATACATAAAACGTCAGACATTGACGTTGATGTTGGCGACAGCTTGCTTGACCCATTCTGTACCACAGGAAACTTCTTGATGGGGCAGTTGTTATCTTTATAACTCACAGAAAGAAACAAGACGAATCTTTCTGGACTAATTATCATGAAAAGACTGAGCTCCTCTTCCACTTGACCGCAAGGTCAGGAACCAGCATCAATTTGGAATATTTTGGAAAAATTTCAATCAACAAAATATTTCAACGAAATCTCAAAATTTGGAAATGAATTAGCCCGATTCTTTTGCATTTGTTTTGGTCTTGGGGGTTAACCTTTGGTTATCATATCATTGATGAAACCAAGAATGAAAGGCACCCGGATAATTACCGTGTTTAAGGAAATTTAAGATACTTTTATAAAATGGAGGCGAGAGTTTGCCAATTTCATATCTGTCCCAAATGGAGACCGGCACTATCAGGTATCGGAAGCTGATTGGAATAAACGCAGGTGGCATCCGTGGTACTGAATGGATCGAGAAAGTTCATAAGGCCTACGGTTCCATCAAAGACAACACATGTTCTGGTTGGCTGGGGTCGAACCAACCAGAATCACGTGGACCCCATGTCTCATTCGATGGGAAAATTGAAATATCTGATCAATTTGGTGATTTCGGAGAAAAATGAAGTAACTTTTAACAGCTCGATAGTAAATTTTGACCTGGTACATCAGAACCTTGACTTATTTGGATCTGGTTCTGGTTCTTAATCAACAATCATCTAGGAGGAGTGACCGACGATGACTGATGGAAAGTCTTTTAAAGACGTTCCAAGTGTGTTCAGACATTTTGTCACGGCCACAAAATGGAAGTAGGCTTTTTGCCATCGGATGATATTGAGATTTGGAATGAAACCACCTTTCAATCAGATATTTCGATAAAATACAACGTATCCTTCTGCAGAGGCCTACAGGTAGCGAATATACAATACTACACCAGAGGAAGTCTGTTGCTAATGACTCCCATAGCGACAATCGTTCAGGGGCCGAGGGTTCCACATCCATTGTGTCATCTTGCTGAAAAGAAAAACACATTATGTATCACAGACAGTGCAATAGATGAAAAGCTCAATGCCCACAGACCATTTCAGAGAGATTCACGCAAAGTAAGCCTGAAAATGGCTAGCACAAAAATTGGTGAAAATTTTGCCTATGCACGTTCTTGGTCATGCTTTATACGATTGGTACAAAGTTAGACTCGACTTTGAGGTTTTACATAAATAATACATTTCGTTTAACTACTGATTTGTTCTGTGTGTAATCAGCGTGCTGTTTTCTCATGAAATCGTCCATGTGAGCCTTGTTGCAATTGCACGTTTATCGAATGATTCACAGCTGTCTCAGCGAGACTTGAAATGCTAGAATTCACATTTCACGATCAGAAGCTCGGTTGTTGGTGTTGCTAGCTTTCTGGAAGGCTGGAGATTACGCGATATGTGGTATTCACCCAAATAGGCATGTTCTGATAATATCGAAATACTCTTATCTTCGGATCCGGAACTATAACACCAGACAATGAGAAGTCACTAGGCCCACCTTAATGGTGAATATTCATGACCCTAGCAAATGCCGAGAAAGGCATATCAGTCATACCTGGTCAAATAGCAGAACTTGAGGTCCAGGCCTAGGCTGGTCAGGTCGTTATTGGAAGTCTGGTTCAGAGTGGAGTTATCTGGTGTTATAGTTCCGGAGATAGTGTATATCTGTTTGCATTACCCTCATGATGTACCCCCGTCGTCACATGGCATCAGTCGTAAAGAGATTCCTGAAGGATGCTGTCATCCAGTGCTTGTGGGATTGGTATCATGTCTCGTCAAATGAAGGGGTTAGAGGTACGCGTCTTGTCCAAATCCATTTTCAACAGTTCGATCTGAGCGAAGGCAATAAAATAGTCTAGCGATGGTCCGTGGCTTTCGCGAATCCTTGCTTTGCGATTCAATCTGAACTAAGAATTGTGTTTGCGTTTAAGAATACGATACGCGATGAAAACGTCTATGCATATAAACACGTGTGTTATCGAGATATTCACAGTCCGAGCGAAAGCTTCACACTGTTAGATAGAGAGTCTGTTCCAGGATTGGTATGCGTACTGAGCCCCTGGATACCTCTGCCGTCCCCTGGATGTACAAGACTTTCATTATCCGTGCACGTCTGTGGACAACTGAAAATAGAAGTACATTGCCAATCAGATGAAATTGGTCGGCGTATTCAAGTGCTTCTTGCAGACACTCTATAACTAACCTTTAGAATTTTTAAAGTTGGAAATGTATTGGATATCTTTGTTGTTATAACATACTGCAACATCTACTGGGTGGATGTAGAGGTGATCAATCGGAGGCTCGAATGGCACAAATTTTGCTTTCCTTTGGAAGGTCATGTCAGCTGGCCGTTTTAGCCTCTTACACTCAGCCCAAAAGGCTAACTCACTTCTCCTTGACCTCGTCATCTCATAAATTCTGTTTCCATCCATGACTGGGTGTGGTGGTGCAAACTCTTTGCAACCTACAAAAGTATCAAACCATTACAAATCTTCATACAGTGCGAGAAGTGTCTTCAAAATGAACATCGTCATTGGCAAAGAAGCCCATCTTAACAACTTATCATCTTCTGTTAAACCTGGCCGCAATTTCCATTTTCTTAAATGGGTGGACGGAGGTGTCTTTAAATAACCCCTTTAACTTGCAAGTTATCAGCTTTTGTCCAGACGTTATGTTATATATCTGCTGAGTTTAGAGCGTATATAGAGTCCGACAATCGCCCCACTTTTATAATATTAGGTACCGACTTGAAACATGTACATGTACGTTGTAATCCTTACCTCCAGTTACAATGCACATCCTTGAGAGTGTCATTTCCAGCAGTTCGAGCGACGCCCTGGTCGTGGTGATGAATATCCTGTGACCTGGACGTGGCGATGCCGGCTCCGGACGAGGACTTCCACTTCTGTGCCATTTCCAGCAGTTCGAGCCGAGTGGTTCCCCTGTTCTGGTGTTACCCATTTTTTGGGAATACTGAAAAAAAGAATGACACGTTTTTCCGAGTTTCCCCCATTGAAACCCTTTGTTGCACGTCTCCTTTCGTTGTATTTTACCATTCCATACAACTGCAGTTTCATGGTGAGGGCTCTTCAGCCTTTGTCCCGACGTCGCGTGCTACAGTTTGCATGTTTAGAGCACTCATTATTTTCAAATGAAACTTTTCAAGGAGCTGATTACTCTGAGCAGATCAATCTTTGATTTTCAAGTGTCAAGTAAATAGGTTCTACTGCTTACCTGAAGTAACACTGCAGCATTCTCCATCGGCTGTCTGGCCGCTTACCTGAAGTAACACTGCAGCATTCTCCATCGGCTGTCTGGCCGTTCGGAATCAATCAAAAGATAACGGCACAACCGCTTCCCTTGGCAGGATCGTGTCAGGTGGCCGGGCACGGCTGTCGTCCTGAAAGTCAAAGTCACGGCAGATATTTGAAGACGTCAAGACAATTTCTAAACAAGCTGTGCTGCATAGTATGGTATAGTGGATGCGCTTTCAAATTACGGGAAATGGCGGCCAACCAATTGAAGGGCTCAGTTGATCACTCGAATATCTGGCATCCAATAAAATGGTCCTAAGGGATCAATCCAAAATGAACGGTTCTAATGGTACCATTTTGCTTCCCTGGGCAAGGTCATGTCAGCCTACTCCTTCAAGCACCAACAGCTACACAGGCAGAAATTTCTATAGAGAATCTGTAAAGCTATATAGAAAGTGTAAACACAAAACCTATAGAATCTATATAGCAATTTCTATCTAGATTTTTAACGGAAATTTCTGCCTGTGTATGCTCAATGTGATGAGAGCTAAATTCACCTCTATCTACTCACCAAGTCTTTGTCGTGTTCAAACTGGGATCATGTTCAAACCTCTGCATAGTGGGGTCTTCGTCACGCTGGGCTCTCTGCGGTGTTCTTGGCTCTGCTTCACACTGGTCTCCCGGATGCTCTTCCTGAAAAGAATCTTAACGATTTAAATCGCTCATAATTTTTTTAATTGGGTTCAAAAATAATGAAATGAAGTTACCCTAAATGCGGCACACATCTTGCTCGCGTCCGAATCCATCCCCAGACGTCTGTCACGCCACGATCGTGCATCTTCAGCCCTCCTCAAGCATGCCCCATCGCACCGATCCTCTTCCTTCCATTGGGAGGTGGTCTTTCCATCGATGCTGTAAATGGAAATGGATTCAGTGGGAAAAGATCTTACAGTGGATGTATTGAATAAATCAGAAATATTAAGGTAGCAGGAAGGGGTGGGCGTTGGTGGTTTCTGAGTGTGAGGGGATACTATAGTGGCGTCTGCTAACTGTGCTTTGAGAGACTAGGCACGATGCCAGTCTCTCTTAAGGCACCGTCAACAGACATGTGGTTTCAGTATAAGGTCTTTCATTGTAGCAATGCGAAAATGTAAGCAACTTTGGTTAGGTCCGTCATTTGTTATCACCAAGTAGCTTCTAGAGTGTCCGAACCACTCTCTTGATTACAGCGGCCGTCTCAGCACCACCACGCGGGGCCTTATGGTATAAGGCCAAGTAGCTTCGCGCGATATGCACCATTCTGGGAAAACTCAAATGAGGAAGTATTCTCCTCGAGTCATTAGCATAATCTAATCTTAACTCCAGCTAGAGGTAATCTTGGGCAGTGTTTCTTCGGCCCAGATACATTGTGGTGGAAAACGTCTAGTACAAAGAACGCCTGGCTTGCGCCATACTAATAAGTGAAGAAGGTCTGGCTGCGCGAGACTACTGTGATAAAAATGACCATTGCAGAGACTCTGTGAGATAGGCACATAATTTTTACAATTGAAAAAGTTCTCAAAAGACGATAAGGAATGATTATTTATTGACATTTCCTGAACTATATACCTTCTAATTATCACTTTACATAAATAGGTTAGCGTTAGGTCGCGTGCTTTTCTTTCCTCGTGACAATATACAGCAAAATAGTTACAACCCCATAATCGCGCTATAAGTCCATAATGAGATCACGGTGACCCGTTATAAAAGTTTCGTCACCTTTGCTATTTTGCCGCTACGCGTCGCGTTGGGTCCTTGCGTCTAGGTGTCACAAGGTAAAGATCACTATGTTGTGATCAGGTAGTGTACTAATTGTGATGACGTCATGCGCAATGCTCATAATGGCTGTTGAAGGTATGACGTGAGATTACGTTGTTCACTTTGGATGGGTTGTTGCTGGAGGCTGGGAAGTAAGACGATTATCCCATTCATAAACAAAGTCTCAAACAGTGCGGGAAATGTAACGATCTAACTGGAGTAGGATCTCGTAAAATCTTTCATAATTTTTTCTGGATGTTTCAATCATCTCAGGGAAGAATCAGTCAAAGAGCTAAAATTGCGCAAAAATCAATGACTTAACAAAATGTGAATCTCACCTGTTTGTTGTAACATCATCTACTTCAGTGCCTAATCTTCTACGACAGCCGCCGGAGAGCATAGAGGGTTAACCCATCAAGTTAAGTGCGAGCCGTCAGACTAACGGCAAAGGCGAGTCCGAAGCACGTCCCAGCACGTCCCGGACTCCATCCCGCACCATGTCGTCAACTTTCTTAAGCCCTTCAACAGCGTAAGAGAGGGAAGGCCTATTTAATATAAAAACCTCTCTTTTTCGCGTTGAAATGGCAAAATGAACGAAGACGACAAGCCCTCATGCTGAACCCCCTCAGTCGTAGAACCGAACGACAGGGTCCCCTAGGGGCGCCCGACAAGAGACACAAAGCGTACCGTGCCTTGGACTCCGCCACGTCGTCGGCCGGCTGCTTGGCACACGCCTTCCATACGGAGTCCGCGGAATGGACCTTCTGTAAATGGAATTGGAGAGTCAACATCACAACTAATGCAAAAGACACAGAAAACGCAAAAAAATACAGGACATAGATCAACCACAAACACACACACACACGCACATACCCGCACCCATACTCATCCCCTCGACAACCTCCCACATCCCACGCCCCCCAAACCCTACCATACCCTCTCCCCCAGCTAATCACACACACATATCACTCTATACATACCCTTCACCTCGCGATAGACATCATTCATGGTCGGTTGCATTGGAGAACTTGGCTTGGGGCATCTGCAATGATAAAAGTTATAGTAACGGTAACACGAGCTCTAGAAACTTGTTCCGAGTGAAAGGCCCAGAAGCTTAGGGTGCGATTTTTGAGGTGTTCTTGACGAATTCGAACAAAATCATAAAAGAATTCGTCACGAATACAAAGAATTCCTCGTCGTCATTCGGGAGTGTTGCGGAACCTCACTAATGAGATCCAAAACCAACCGAAACTGTCTAAACCTCACGAACAAAAGGACACGTGGAGTTCGGCCAAGAAGTCCTTTCTGCAGCCAAATGAGGGGAAATATTTTGAATTGAAGGGGGGGGGGGATAAATCTTTGGAGTAAGACGAAATTCAAAAACTGCTTGGCATACTGAAATGAAGCAGGAGTTCGCATGTGGCGAGGACTGGACAGGAATGATTCAGTGCGCAGCCGTCATTGGCTTCTTGGTTGCTGAGGAAAACGGCAAATTTCTTGGAAATCGGAATTCGGAATTGGATGTGTGCTCATTTACAGAAGTGGAGGTTGGGATATGCCAGAGTAATGCCCAAGACCGAATCTGTCTTACCATTGCGTGGCGTGGCCTGTGCTTAGAAAACGTGGCGTGGACTGTGCTCGTCGCGTCTGATCTTGAAGCTCCACGAGTCTTGAATACGCAGATTTTATTGGGAGCGTTGGTAACATCAGTTGAACGACTTACGTCATGTCATTAAATAATAGAATCGTTCTGGTGCTTTCATGCCGTGCTCGTCATGGTCACTGCATTTGTTGTGCCAGCCTTATACGAGTGGATCATAGCATAATTTTTATATTTTGTACTGCTGATCTGGTCATAGTCAGGTTGGCATTGGAATTAGCAAGGGTAATCTGAAGAAACTCGAGTCGACACAGGGCACATTGGTTAAAAGATGTTTTGGCCTTAGCAAAAGGCACAGAGATAGTGCTCTTATTCGAGCCCTTGACATAAAGAAACTGTCAGAAACATTAAAAGGCCAAACTTCGGGTATTTTCAGGCGTCTGGTTGGCGTTGACCGACCGGCTGCGAATTTTTTTTCCTCACCCTTTCAGCAAAGCATTGTGTACTTTCGGCCAATCAGAATTCGACAAGTCTGTGACGCAAGTTGAACTTTAGAAGATTTCCACGTGTTCACATTAAGATTTGATTTGAAATGATAGTGAAAGGGTTACGTGTTTTAAATACTGACGCTTGTCAAGTGCATGTGGTGTATACTAGTACATGTATATGGTCTATGTTTTGGTGATAGGCCTACTTTAAAACTAAATAACTTTCGACAAGCAGTACTTGTACTTTCGACAAGCAATACCTCCAGTGAAGTATCAATTCCTTAAACAAAAACACTGCAAAATTGCCAGGTCAGAAATGTAAACAAAGGCACGTGTGAACGATACCTATATAAGGACAGTAATGTCACTCGAAATCTGATTGGTTAAGAATGTGCACAATGCTTTGCTGAGGGATCTGGTTTTGGCCCTGCTGAAATTTAACATCAAGGGCACTATTGTGGAGCGAATAAGGTCCTTGGGTCTCTCTCGGGTCAGGGTGGCCCTGTTCCACCTACACCAATCCCCCGCTTGAGGAAAGCAGTGTACAAGTGGACTGTCTCCGGGCCCTCCTAGCGGCGAGGGATTATAACTATCCCAAGTCCCAATCATAGGCCTATAAATTGACCAGATTATTGCTCAGGTCGTTCTGATCCTGAAGTTGGTATGTCTATGCCCATATTTTAATGCTTTAATCTTATGTAACAATTATGGGAAAAACTGTTGTGCTCATTGTGTACCGTACTGTAAATATCTTCTTTTAGGAGGCAATGAAATTATTCATTTATTGTTATTAGCCTTAATATGTAAAGTCAAGGACTAAGTGAGCCCCCTTTAGGTCGGGGGAGCTCCCCCGAACCCCCCTACGAGCATATGTTAAGTGCAAGCTCTAACAACTACAGCTGTTACAATGGGGGGACACCCCCCAAACCCCCCTCCGTCGACATAGGTTTTTACCAGTGCGTTGGGGGGAAGCTCCCCCCCCCCCCCCCCCCCCCCCGGTGGACAGACAACTAGCCCTTCTGTGTCATACTGCTGGAGGGGGGGGGGGTGCGATGGGACCATCCATATAGTTCCTTCCGACACATTTTTGTTTTGGTAATGTAATACATTGTGATTGTCCTTATTCACGGGAATCGGGCGTTTCCAGTGATATACGACACTTAAATGGATTGTCCTCATGCATTCACTTTGGAAACGCATTTTAAAATAGATGTCACGTCCTGTTAATGGGGCACGTCATCATCGCGTACATTTGGGAAAAACTCCCTAACGAGACCGGAGCAGACGGCTGAAAGTAGTTTATTTATTGGCCGCTAGGGTACAGAATGTACGTCGCTCACCCGAATTTTTCACGCAACTTTTGCTAAATAGAGCTAGTTCTAGTTTGTGATTCATTTTGATACTTCAGATTTGGGCAGTAGACCAATATAACTTAGTCGTCAGTGTGGTTTTAAGCTGGAAAAACGTATTTATTTTTCTTAAAGTGCCTTTTTTGGACGGGTGTGTGCGATTGTTTTGTTTTTATGTCACGTGACCTCGACCATGTCGACACAAAATTGAAATAAACCACCCTTTTCTGTCATTATTTAGGACGGATATTTCTCTAATAAAAATATTAATATAATTGGCCAATTTCTTAGGCATATGATGTAGCGAATTCCCATGAAGATTTAAATTAATTTCAACCAATGGGATAGCAACCACCACCGGAAGATCGCGGAGAAATCGGTAAACTCAACGGAGTTAATTCAGAAAAATACCAAAAAAAATTGTTTGTAGGATACAATATTTACTCTCTTTATTTCTCATCAAATCAGGATATACTCCCACACACACGTGTATCTTAAGAGCCCCTCCTAAAGGGGGGCTTATTATTAGTCAGAATTTACTGCGTTCCTACTGCGCGTGTTATTGTTTATGGATTTGCGTCTGTGGTGTGGTTACCAAAAGGCTGTAATTATTCCGTCGTCATTTTCGCTTTGAATTGATCATACTAAAGACACAGTTATGGCAGGTTATGGTGGTTACCCCATGGGCAATCAGTCCTTCCAGGGTAAGGCATTGTAGTCGAAAGTAAGGGTCTATGGCTAGTATAGTAGTAACGCTGTTCTGTGGAGTCCTTGCCTGGTCTTCGTGTCCAGTCTGTGTAGATGTTGCCCAATACACATGATACCCGGTACCTATGTTCCCCGCTACCTATACCCCCCCCCCCCCCCAATACATACCTATGTTCCCCGGTACCTATGTTCCCCGGTACCTATGTTCCCCGGTACCTATGTTCCCCATATAATTTTAAAGGGGGACTATAGGCTGAAGCGAGCTAATTTGGCCATCTTCAGGTGACTAATATACAGAGTAGGGGCCCTAGGTCATGTCAGATTCAACACTACTAATATATTCCTCGTATAAGCTGGAATGAGTCATTTCGATTCCTATGAGATGTGAGACACTGAGAGACCCCTGTTGGCGACTTTATGTAACTTTATCTTGCCTGCCAAGCTGCTGCCTATATAGAGGATACAGCGTACCAGTCATGAAAGAAGAAAACAATGCTCATCATCAACAAATATCTATGATTTGATCTGTTCTTCTTTCGGACCTTAAATCCCTGGTTTTTACTTCAGGCCGACAGCAGCATGCACCGCCTCCACAACACCACCACCATGGACCTCCCCCCGGCATGCAGGGTAAGTTAATAATCTACCAACTTGAATGCTCTTTACTTCTGTAAGGCATTCTTCATTGGCGCAGTGGCCTGGAATCGTACGAGGGAACAGAAAGTTTACTGTAGTGGCCTGGAATCGTACGAGGGAACAGAAAGTTTACTGTAGTGGCCTGGAATTGTACGAGGGAACAGAAAGTTTACTGTAGTGGCCTGGAATCGTATGAGGGAACAGAAAGTTTACTGTAGTGGCCTGGAATCGTACGAGGGAACAGAAAGTTTACTGTAGTGGCCTGGAATCGTACGAGGGAACAGAAAGTTTACTGTAGTGGCCTGGAATCGTACGAGGGAACAGAAAGTTTACTGTAGTGGCCTGGAATCGTACGAGGGAACAGAAAGTTTACTGTAGTGGCCTGGAATCGTATGAGGGAACAGAAAGTTGACCGTAGTGGCCTGGAATCGTATGAGGGAACAGAAAGTTGACTGTAGTGGCCTGGAATCGTATGAGGGAACAGAAAGTTTACTGTAGTGGCCTGGAATCGTATGAGGGAACAGAAAGTTTACTGTAGTGGCCTGGAATCGTACGAGAGAACAGAAAGTTTACTGTAATGGCCTGGAATCGTACGAGGGAACAGAAAGTTTACTGTAATGGCCCGGAATCGTATGAGGGAACAGAAAGTTTACCGTAGTGGCCTGGAATCGTACGAGGGAACAGAAAGTTTACTGTAATGGCCCGGAATCGTATGAGGGAACGGAAAGTTTAATGTAGTGGCCTGGAATCGTACGAGAGAACAGAAAGTTTACTGTAGTGGCCTGGAATCGTACGATAGAACAGAAAGTTTACTGTAGTGGCCTGGAATCGTATGAGGGAACAGAAAGTTTACCGTAGTGGCCTGGAATCGTACGAGAGAACAGAAAGTTTACTGTAATGGCCTGGAATCGTACGAGGGAACAGAAAGTTTACTGTAGTGGCCTGGAATCGTACGAGGGAACAGAAAGTTTACTGTAATGGCCTGGAATCGTACGAGGGAACAGAAAGTTTACTGTAATGGCCTGGAAACGTACGAGGGAACAGAAAGTTTACTGTAATGGCCTGGAATCGTATGAGGGAACAGAAGTTGACCGTAGTGGCCTGGAATCGTACGAAGGAACAGAAAGTTGACTGTAGTGGCCTGGAATTGTACGAGGGAACAGAAAGTTTACTGTAATGGCCTGGAATCGTACGAGGGAACAGAAAGTTTAATGTAGTGACCTGGAATCGTACGAGAGAACAGAAAGTTTACTGTAATCGCCCGGAATCGTACGAGGGAACAGAAAGTTTACTGTAGTGGCCTGGAATCGTATGAGGGAACAGAAAGTTTACCGTAGTGGCTTGGAATCGTACGAGGAAACAGAAAGTTTACTGTAGTGGCCTGGAACCGTAAGAGGGAACAGAAAGTTCACTGTAGTGGCCTGGAATCGTATGAGGGAACAGAAAATTTACTGTAGTGGCTTGGAATCATACGAGGGAACAGAAAGTTTACTGTAATATTCTGGAATCGTACGAGTGAACAGAAAGTTTACCGTAGTGGCCTGGAATCGTATGAGGGAACAGAAAGTTGACTGTAGTGGCCTGGAATCGTACGAGGGAACAGATAGTTTACTGTAGTGGCCTGGAATCGTATGAAGGAACAGAAAGTTTACTGTAGTGGCCTGGAATCGTACGAGGGAACAGAAAGTTTACCGTAGTGGCCTGGAATCGTACGAGGGAACAGAAAGTTTACCGTAGTGGCCTGGAATCGTACGAGGGAACAGAAAGTTTACCGTAGTGGCCTGGAATCGTACGAGGGAAAAGAAAGTTGACTGTAGTGGCCTGGAATTGTACGAGGGAACAGATAGTTTACTGTAGTGGCCTGGAATCGTGGCCCGGAATCGTATGAAGGAACAGAAAGTTGACTGTAGTGGCCTGGAATGGTACGAGGGAACAGATAGTTTACTGTAGTGGCCTGGAATCATATGAAGGAACAGAAAGTTTACTGTAGAGGCCTGGAATTGTACGAGGGAACAGATAGTTTACTGTAGTGGCTTGGAATCATACGAGGGAACAGAAAGTTTACTGTAATATTCTGGAATCGTACGAGTGAACAGAAAGTTTACCGTAGTGGCCTGGAATCGTATGAGGGAACAGAAAGTTGACTGTAGTGGCCTGGAATCGTACGAGGGAACAGATAGTTTACTGTAGTGGCCTGGAATCGTATGAAGGAACAGAAAGTTTACTGTAGTGGCCTGGAATCGTACGAGGGAACAGAAAGTTTACCGTAGTGGCCTGGAATCGTACGAGGGAACAGAAAGTTTACCGTAGTGGCCTGGAATCGTACGAGGGAACAGAAAGTTTACCGTAGTGGCCTGGAATCGTACGAGGGAACAGAAAGTTGACTGTAGAGGCCTGGAATTGTACGAGGGAACAGATAGTTTACTGTAGTGGCCTGGAATCGTGGCCCGGAATCGTATGAAGGAACAGAAAGTTGACTGTAGTGGCCTGGAATGGTACGAGGGAACAGATAGTTTACTGTAGTGGCCTGGAATCATATGAAGGAACAGAAAGTTTACTGTAGAGGCCTGGAATTGTACGAGGGAACAGATAGTTTACTGTAGTGGCCTGGAATCGTACGAGGGAACAGAAAGTTTGATGTAGTGGCCTGGAATCGTACGAGAGAACAGAAAGTTTACTGCAGTGGCCTGGAATCGTATGAGGGAACAGAAAGTTGACCGTAGTGGCCTGGAATCGTACGAGGGAACAGAGAGTTGACTGTTTTGGCCTGGAATCGTACAGGAGAACAGAAAGTTTGATGTAGTGGCCTGGAATCGTACGAGGGAACAGAAAGTTTAATGTAGTGGCGTGGAATAGTACGAGTGAACAGAAAGTTTGATGTAGTGACCTGGAATCGTACGAGGGAACAGAAGGTTTAATGTAGTGGCGTGGGATCGTACGAGAGAACTGAAAGTTTACTGTAGTGGCCTGGAATCGTACGAGGGAACAGAAAGTTTACTGTGATGGCCTGGAATCGTATGAAGGAACAGAAAGTTTACTGTAATGGCCTGGAATCGTACGAGGGAACAGAAAGTTTACTGTAGTGGCCTGGAATCGTACGAGGGAACAGAAAGTTTACTGTGATGGCCTGGAATCGTATGAAGGAACAGAAAGTTTACTGTAATGGCCTGGAATCGTACGAGGGAACAGATAGTTTACTGTAGTGGCCTGGAATCGTACGAGGGAACAGATAGTTTACTGTAGTGGCCTGGAATCGTACGAGGGAACAGAAAGTTTACTGTAGTGGCCTGGAATCGTACGAGGGAACAGAAAGTTTACTGTAGTGGCCTGGAATCGTACGAGAGAACAGAAAGTTTACTGTAGTGGCCTGGAATCGTACGAGGGAACAGAAAGTTGACTGTAGTGGCCTTGAATCGTACGAGGGAACAGAAAGTTTAATGTAGTGGCCTGGAATCATACGAGAGTAACAGAAAGTTTACTGTAGTGGCCTGGAATCGTATGAGGGAACACGAGAACAACTGCCTCTGCTCTGAGTCAAAGTATGTCACCATTGACCGTATAGAACATGTTTGGCTTTATTTTTGGTACTTGTCATAGGAATAGCTGTACTCTACATGTGTTTACCATCACTATATTGACTGATTGGTGACTTACTTTTATACAACAGTTACCAGTTCATTGGGAAGATATTTCTATAAAGGTTTCCATTTACCTAAAAGTTAACTAAGAACGCTTGTTTAAAAATCAGACTTATCGTCTGATTGGAAATTTCCTAAACTTGTGAAAACTTATTCTTTGATTGGAAAAACTGAACGAAATTTCTAAATACACATATACAGTGGAACCCCGGTCGGTGACCACCTCAGTAACGCGACCACCCCGCGAACACGACCAAAATTCTCCGGTCCCGAATGGTTTTCTCTCTAATTCCCATTAACTGGCCCTCGCTAACACGACCACCCCGGTACCCAAACCGCGACCACCAGCTTGGTCGGTCCCAAACTGCAAATTAACCCCGCTAACGCGACCATGAGGCCTAATTGCCGTAATCAACCATGACCGCATCGTATCAATTGGCACCTTCTCGCAAATCCGTGTTGATAGTTAGCACCTCGAACACAATGACCATGGGAATCCATATGAAAATAAATGATGTGTGAGTGAGTTTGATCAAATGTAAGCGCAAATAAAATGAAGAATAAACTTTCTTTTCGACTCACGGTTTGTTTTCATCATTTAGTATTAAATGATGTCAAGAGGCATGCGCACGTAGTTTTTAGGACAAATAAATTATGTTGATTAGTAAGAGTACCAATACTCAAAGTAAAGAATGCTTACTACGTCGTAATATTGATAAAATACGTTTTTAAAAAGATGATTTAATCAGTACCAGTTCAAATTGGCTGAAGTTAAAGCAGGAAGACATCAGGAAGAATTCTCAACATCTTCTCACATCACCTCTCTCAATGTTAGCGGGAATATTAGCTTGACATCAAGAAGGGCAGCTGCCGATGGTGTGAATAACATGCTTGCTCTAATTAGCATGCTCAAGTTTTAATGTAATGTTTGGTCTAATTAGCTCTCGTCAGTTTATTTACTCATTTACATAAGTTGTAAATTAAACGCAAAACACTCAAGAAAATGATTTTTTATTCGTAATATACACACAAAATTATCGAATCACCCGGTGGCGTAGTCATTAATGCATGTCAATGTACACACAGCATATCTGCCAGGACGATGTTTTGGCGGGAAAACCTACTTATCATTCTTAAATTCACTAACGCGACCACCCCGGTAACACGACCACTTCGGCTTAGTCCCTTGGGTGGTCGTGTTACCGGGGTTCCACTGTATCATAACAATTTGAGAAATTTGTGCGAACTTTTGAACTTGAAAGCTAAACTTGAAAATATCATATTACTGTAACTACATATTACGGTATTTCTCCAGGCCACAGACAGAGATCATATTACTGTAACTACATGTTACAGTATTTCTCCAGGCCACAGACAGCGATCATATTACTGTAACTACATATTACAGTATTTCTCCAGGTCACAGTCAGAGTTCATATTACTGTAACTACATATTACCATATTACTCCAGCTCACGGACAGAGACCATATTACTCTAACTACGTATTCATTTATTTCTCCAGGCCATGGACAGCCACCCCACGCCCAGATGCAGATGATGCAAAACCAATGGCAGCAAGAGCAGCACTACCAGCAGTACCAACACTTCAGCCAACAGAGTCAGGTCTACGGTAGCTATGGCAGCCAGTTTCAACAGAATGTCTTCAGTATCAACCCTTCTCAGGTGAGCATGATGGTGTAGTGGTTACAGCCAAGGACTTCTGACTGATGGGACTTGGGTTCAAATCCCACCAGTTCAAAATAGGCATTGGAGAACACTGCGTTTTAGCATGCTATTGTACCAAACTTAAACTCCAGCCAGTATTACCGAGAAGCGATTCGGGGTAACTTCTGTAGCCTGCTACTGGTAGTTACATGCAGCACTCAAACTGGAAAGTTCCAAGATCAGTCGTTTGATAGCTCAAACTCGCACAATCATCATGGATCTGTTCTTTGCAATGTGTACCTGATAATGAGATTGAGAATATGACACCATATCTAATAGTACGAAGTGAACAAGATGGCTCCCGTATAAGAAGTCTGACACCATATCTAATAGTACAAAGTGAACTAGATAGCTCCCGTATATGAAGTCTGACACCATATCTAATAGTAGGAAGTGAACAAGATGGCTCCCGTATATGAAGTCGGACACCATATCTAATAGTAGGAAGTGAACAAGATGGCTCCCGTATATGAAGTCTGACACCATATCTAATAGTAGGAAGTGAACTAGATAGCTCCCGTATATGAAGTCTGACACCATATCTAATAGTAGGAAGTGAACTAGATGGCTCCCGTATATGAAGTCTGACACCATATCTAATAGTAGGAAGTGAACTAGATGGCTCCCGTATATGAAGTCTGACACCATATCTAATAGTAGGAAGTGAACTAGATGGCTCCCGTATATGAAGTCTGACACCATATCTAATAGTAGGAAGTGAACTAGATGGCTCCCGTATATGTTCAAAGTGACTTAATTGAGTAAGATGATATGTGAGCATGCGCATTACTACAGATACATATGGATAATGAAAAAGATACTATGACACATATTGCATTAAACTGTTTGAATCTTAAACAGGCAAGAATGTCTAGACCAAGGCAATGTGTGCACATCTTACCCTGCTGAATCGATGTGGTATGATATGAATTTTAATTGGACAAAGGAGACTAAAGGATTCTATCACACTATGATTTTAATCACAGCGTATTAAACTATTCTTTATTTTCCTTCACAGGCACTTGCATTCAAATCGGAACAGGAATTCCAAATAATTTTCAATCAGTACGTCAGCCCGGTAAGTAATTCCTCATAGCTCCATACACTGTGTCTGTCACATGAGACATACTGATAATTGGTCGTCCATCTAATAGTACGTGCACACAATCTCCAATAGGTCAGTAGCTCCTTCCCACCATGTCCACGTGCGACACTACCCTTGTTTACATGTGATACTACTGGAGCCCAGACTACCTTGTCCACCTAATATAATAACCCCAGGGCACAGACCGCCACCTGATATTACCCCAGGGCACAGACCACCATCTGATATTACCCCAGGGCACAGACCGCCACCTGATATTACCCCAGGGCACAGACCGCCACCTGATATTACCCCATGGCACAGACCACCACCTGATATTACCCCAGGGCACAGACCGCCACCTGATATTACCCCAGGGCACAGACCGCCACCTGATATTACCCCAGGGCACAGACCGCCACCTGATATTACCCCAGGGCACAGACCGCCACCTGATATTACCCCAGGGCACAGACCGCCACCTGATATTACCCCAGGGCACAGACCGCCACCTGATATTACCCCAGGGCACAGACCGCCACCTGATATTACCCCAGGGCACAGACCGCCACCTGATATTACCCCAGGGCACAGACCGCCACCTGATATTACCCCAGGGCACAGACCGCCACCTGATATTACCCCAGGGCACAGACCGCCACCTGATATTACCCCAGGGCACAGACCGCCACCTGATATTACCCCAGGGCACAGACCGCCACCTGATATTACCCCAGGGCACAGACCGCCATCTGATATTACCCCAGGGCACAGACCGCCACCTGATATTACCCCAGGGCACAGACCGCCACCTGATATTACCCCAGGGCACAGACCGCCACCTGATATTACCCCAGGGCACAGACCGCCACCTGATATTACCCCAGGGCACAGACCGCCACCTGATATTACCCCAGGGCACAGACCGCCAACTGATATTACCCCAGGGCACAGACCGCCATCTGATATTACCCCAGGGCACAGACCGCCATCTGATATTACCCCAGGGCACAGACCGCCACCTGATATTACCCCAGGGCACAGACCGCCACCTGATATTACCCCATGGCACAGACCGCCATCTGATATTACCCCAGGGCACAGACCGCCACCTGATATTACCCCAGGGCACAGACCGCCACCTGATATAACCCCAGGGCACAGACCGCCACCTGATATTACCCCAGGGCACAGACCGCCACCTGATATTACCCCAGGGCACAGACCGCCACCTGATATAATCCCAGGGCACAGACCGCCACCTGATATTACCCTATGGCACAGACCGCCATCTGATATTACCCCAGGGCACAGACCGCCACCTGATATTACCCCAGGGCACAGACCGCCACCTGATATAACCCCAGGGCACAGACCGCCACCTGATATTACCCCAGGGCACAGACCGCCACCTGATATTACCCCAGGGCACAGACCGCCATCTGATATTACCCCAGGGCACAGACCACCATCTGATATTACCCAAGGGCACAGACCACCACCTGATATTACCCCATGGCACAGACCGCCACCTGATATTACCCCAGGGCACAGACCGCCACCTGATATTACCCCAGGGCACAGACTGCCACCTGATATTACCCCAGGGCACAGAACGCCACCTGTTATTACCCCAGGGCACAGACCGCCACCTGATATTACCCCAGGGCACAGACCGCCACCTGATATTACCCCAGGGCACAGACCGCCATCTGATATTACCCCAGGGCACAGACCGCCACCTGATATTACCCCAGGGCACAGACCGCCATCTGATATTACCCCAGGGCACAGACCGCCATCTGATATAACCCCAGGGCACAGACCGCCATCTGATATTACCCCAGGGCACAGACCGCCATCTGATATTACCCCAGGGCACAGACCACCACCTGATATTACCCCAGGGCACAGACCGCCACCTGATATAACCCCAGGGCACAGACCGCCACCTGATATTACCCCAGGGCACAGACCGCCACCTGATATTACCCCAGGGCACAGACCGCCACCTGATATTACCCCAAGGCACAGACCACCATCTGATATTACCCCAGGGCACAGACTGCCACCTGATATAACCCCAGGGCACAGACCGCCACCTGATATTACCCAAGGGCACAGACCGCCATCTGATATTACCCCAGGGCACAGACCGCCACCTGATATTACCCCAGGGCACAGACCACCACCTGATATTACCCCAGGGCACAGACCGCCACCTGATATAACCCCAGGGCACAGACCACCATCTGATATTACCCCACGGCACAGACCGCCACCTGATATTACCCCAGGGCACAGACCGCCACCTGATATTACCCCAGGGCACAGACCGCCACCTGATATTACCCCAGGGCACAGACCGCCACCTGATATTACCCCAGGGCACAGACCGCCACCTGATATTACCCCAGGGCACAGACCGCCACCTGATATTACCCCAGAGCACAGACCGCCACCTGATATTACCCCAGGGCACAGACCGCCACCTGATATTACCCCAGGGCACAGACCGCCACCTGATATTACCCCAGGGCACAGACCGCCATCTGATATTACCCCAGGGCACAGACCGCCACCTGATATTACCCCAGGGCACAGACCGCCATTGGATGTGCCGGATCTCATTGAAGAGAAAGCCCTGATTGATGAGATATTTGATGAATGTGTTGACTTCTCTTGGCAGACTCTTGGAGGCATCCAAGCAGAGGAACTTCACAAACTCTTGAATGACCAGCCAAAGATCAAGAACTTCTATAGAAGTAAGTGATACCAGACATTCATAAGTGATCTTGGCTTTTACAGGTGTTTTTCAGTTCTATTTTCAATTCCTAGGTGTCCCTAGCAGTACTGGATGCTTGATGTTTGATCGTGATTTTGCTCGGGCACTGAAGGGGTTAAGCTCATTGTGGTGATACCAAGGAAATGATTCTTCAGACAATGTCAAATGAGGAAAACCAATCCACAGTGATTTGAGTCCCATTTCATGAGATGTAGGTCTGTTATGACCTTTTTGTCAAAACAGATTCGAATTGAATTTACTGAATGGTTGTCTGTTGATCGTTAACCCTTTAGCCTTGCACAGCTTCATAACTGTAATGTTTGATCGTTTCCCCATTCCAGTCACTTGGAGCATGGAACTTTGCAAGTAAGTGCAATCATATTCATGAAACTTGTCCAAATCAATGGTTGAGTGCCAATGGGCAATTTCCACTTTGTCCACTTCTATCAGTTTTCAATCAATCAATCAATATTGGCCTTTGAAAAACGCTCCAATTACTCAGCGAGTGGTTTTTAGTGTGGTTGACAATGTTGATGCCACTCGATTTCTATAAGATAAATCTTGACGATATATTGAATGACGGTGATCAAATTGAGACAAGCCTTCAGGGAAGATATCACCTAAACACCACTCTCTTGAATTAACCTCCCCTTTGTTGTCTTTCAGGATCATGATAATGATGCTGGACGTATCCTTTTAGCAGTTGACATAATTGTTCATCATTAGCGTTGAAAAAAGGATTTTAATGCGAAAGGGTGAGGGTTTTCATCTGAAGATGAAGTGTAGAAACGGGGCTTTTTGTAAAAGGTAAACGTTTCAGACTGTCTACAACAGAATTTGGATTCATATGGGAAAGGAGAGTATTCACATAGAACTCAAAGTCTGGAAGCGAGCCTTTTGGTGGTGGCAAAAGTTCCAGTCTATGTACTGTGAAGTTGAACCAAGGTTTTGATCCACCGGATTGTGAAACAATGATTTTGTACCCACTTTGGAAGGAAGAAATCAGAGAACCATGATTATCTTTAACCCTCTCCCAGCGTAACAAGGATGGTATCATGCAGTACGGAGAGTTCAAAGAGTTGTTGCAATGTCTTCTTCACTGGCATCAACTGTTCAAAACGTGCGCCGACCAGGATGGGTCTGGCTTCGTCGAGGCAAATGAGCTGCTCAATATCATCATGAGGAAATTTGGTGGGTTGTTCGATGAAATGTCATTAACAAGTTGATCGATTTCATTGGCCTATTGTTTGAATGATTACTGCCCATAAGTTCGAAGGTCCATAAGTCCGAAGGTTCGCAAGTCCGAAGGTTCACTAGTCCAAAGGTCCATAAGTCCGAAAACAAAGTTTTGAAATTGATGATTTTTGGCCTATTAAACCAAAAATCTTCCAAATATTAACACTGTCAGCGCCAAGGCTTTTTTCAGTGTTTTCTGAAAAGTTTGTCATTACTTACTGACATTGCTTGTATTCCACTCATACAGTCACTCCATATGATGGGCCGGCCCAGGTCTCTTGCTTGTGACCATTCTTTGTCATGTGTACTGGTATAGTTTATCCTCTAGATAATATGTCCTCCTGACTCAATCTGTTCTCCATGAACAACTCTCCTCAACTACCTTAAAATTCCCTCCACCCAAAAGTACACACAGATCTGTGATGTCATCACTACATGAGCACAATGTCATTATTTGTGTGTAAGTGGTCTGCTAGTTAAAGTTAACATTTTCCGTGGGGGGCCAGCGTTCCCCCGATTTTACCCCTTAATAAAAATAATCTAGCATCACGAGTATATCTTTTCTGAGGCATTCCTGTTACTTATGGACCTTAGGACTTGTGAACCTTCGGACTTGTTGACCCTTTTACATTACTTTTGGACTTAAAGTCTTTTAGACTTACGGACCTGTGGACCTTCAGAATTATGGGTTGTTTTCAAAATGGGATTTTTCCTTTGTGGTCTTATGGACCTTCGGACTTATGGGCAGTCACTGTTTGAATGAGGGACAGTGCTGTCAAGCAGAATATTTTCACGGATTTTATATATTGAATAGAAAATTGGGGTAAAATGATTGGTGTGAACATTGATGTCTTCAAGATAGCCATGCTGAGCCTCAATATCATGAGGTCTGGTTCTGGTCGAAGCCAGATGACTTTATAAGGTATTCAGAGGCAGATTTTGGTTCCACACCGAAGCAGACCAAGGAGAAAATGTGCGGGAAAGTTGAGGAAATAATTGCATTATTGAATATCCTATTTGTGAAGTCAAAATATAAAACCATGGCAAAGGCAGAAAGATTTTGATTTATAGATTTTTAATTGATTTACAGGGTACAACCTTTCTCACAAAGCCGTAACGACGCTTCTCAAACGTTACTCGCGTGCAATGGATGACGGCCGATGCCTTATTGCCTTTGATGACTTCGTGGCTCTTTCAGTGAGACTCCGAGCATACACAGGTAAGAAACTGATAGTCAATCAGCCTCATAGACGGCGTGGAGTGCGACTCCGAGCATACACAGGTAAGAAACTGATAGTCAATCAGCCTCATAGACGGCGTGGAGTGTGACTCCGAGCATAAACAGGTAAAGAACTGATAGTCAATCAGCCTCGTAGACGGCGTGGAGTGTGACTCCAAGCATACACAGGTAAGGAACTGATAGTCAATCAGCCTCATAGACAGCGTGGAGTGCGACTCCGAGCATACACAGGTAAGGAACTGATAGTCAATCAGCCTCGTAAGTGGCCTGGAGTGCGACCTGGAGCATGCACAGGTAAGGAACTGATACTCCAAGCATACACAGATAAGAGCATAGCTTGATGACTCCGAGCATACACAGATAAGAGCATAGCTTGATGACTCCGAGCATACACAGGTAAGAGCATAGCTTGATGACTTCGAGCATACACTGGTAAGAGCATAGCTTGATGACTCACACAGGTAAGAGCATAGCTTGATGACTCCGAGCATACACAGGTAAGAGCATAGCTTGATGACTCCCGAGCATACACTGGTAAGAGCATAGCTTGATGACTCACACAGGTAAGAGCATAGCTTGATGACTCCGAGCATACACAGGTAAGAGCATAGCTTGATGACTCCGAGCATAGCTTGATGACTCCGAGCATACACAGGTAAGAGCATAGCTTGATGACTCCGAGCATACACAGGTATGAGCATAGCTTGATGACTCCGAGCATACACAGGTAAGAGCATGGCTTGATGACTCCGAGCATACACTGGTAAGAGCATAGCTTGATGACTCCGAGCATACAGGTAAGAGCATAGCTTGATGACTCCGAGCATACACAGGTAAGAGCATAGCTTGATGACTCCGAGCATACACAGGTAAAAGCATAGCTTGATGACTCCGAGCATACACTGGTAAGAGCATAGCTTGATGACTCCGAGCATACACAGGTAAGAGCATAGCTTGATGACTCCGAGCATACACAGGTAAGAGCATAGCTTGATGACTCCGAGCATACACAGGTAAGAGCATAGCTTGATGACTCCGAGCATACACTGGTAAGAGCATAGCTTGATGACTCCGAGCATACACTGGTAAGAGCAAGGCCGTATAGTCAGTCAAATGGCTTGGTGGGTCCTGGGCGGTATGTGGGCAGGAATACCCACAACAGGAGAGGTCCATTGGCAGACAAACGATCGTTTGTCACAAGGCATGCTCATTATGAATATGACTTCAGGTTTGCTGGCACACACTCATACATGTCTCCGCCTGTCGTCATTAGTGTTGACAGAGGTGCCACTGTCAGAGACTAGAATCTGGTGTGCTGTGCGATATTGATATTGTGTAGTCTGCCATCCAATACATGTTAATGTTGCCATCAGTTAAGACCCAAGAGGACAAGCAAACATTTCAAAAGAATGCTGATGATTGTGTCATATACTTTCAACATCATCATCATCATCATCATCATATCTGGTGTCCTGCCCCACTATTGGGCCTTTGACAGAGATATATTTCTTATCAATTTTTTTTAATCAATGGAAGAAAATAGTGACACGGGCGTTTGGAGAGCTAATGAGACAAGGCCAACCCCCACTTTCATTGATTGAAATTTCCGTTGCAGAAGCTTTTCGTGCGCGGGACCGGACGAACCACAACGGGCAAGAGACAGGACGAACAGACTACGGTTATGATGATGTAAGTTCCAAGCCATTGCGGCTTCCCTGTGGATGAGAGGGGGAGAATAGGCAGGCACTGGGGTGTCCAATCAGGGGTTGGGGGATTCACTCGGGGAGCTGTCAGTGGTCAGTGGTCTTCAGGGGCTTAAGTGCACAGGCCAATCACTCGGGTTTAATTTCATGAGAGATTTCTATTTGTGTTCAAGATTAAGTACAGTTTGGCTATACTGTGCACCAATAGGGGATCTCCCTTCTCACATGTTACACGGGTGACCTATTCAGGTCCAAAGTCTATATCATCGGAGAAGACAGGTTTCTCTGCCTGGAGGTTCACTTGGTGGAGACCAAAGTCTATCCTCATAGAAGACAGGTTTCTCTGCCTGGAGGTTCACTTGGTGGAGACCAAAGTCTCTATCCTCATAGAAGACAGGTTTCTCTGCCTGGAGGTTCACTTGGTGGAGACCAAAGTCTCTATTCTCAGAGAAGACAGGTTTCTCTGCCTGGAGGTTCACTTGGTGGAGACCAAAGTCTCTATTCTCAGAGAAGACAGGTTTCTCTGCCTGGAGGTTCACTTGGTGAAGAC
The DNA here is from genome assembly GCF_910592395.1 of Lineus longissimus. Lineage (NCBI taxonomy): Eukaryota > Metazoa > Nemertea > Pilidiophora > Heteronemertea > Lineidae > Lineus > Lineus longissimus. The sequence continues at coordinate 16,681,167 of NC_088320.1, read as the reverse complement.
CAAAGTCTCTATTCTCAGAGAAGACTGGTCTCTCTGCCTGGAGGTTCACTTGGTGGAGACCAAAGTCTCTATTCTCAGAGAAGACAGGTTTCTCTGCCTGGAGGTTCACTTGGTGGAGACCAAAGTCTCTATCCTCAGAGAAGACATGTTTCTCTGCCTGGAGGTTCACTTGGTGGAGACCAAAGTTGTAATGATTTGTTTTTTCGTTTCAGTTCATCCAGTGTGTGATGTGTCTGTAGACCGGCAGCGAGAGGCCATGAACAACGCTGAAGACCCCTTTCCGTCCATGTAGTTGTAGACTTGTGCTGTCTGTTTCTCTAGACATGTCATCTTGTCCACAATCATTCACCTTGGAGTGTGTTGAATTCATGGAACATATCAAGCACTATAACGATTGTACGTTCCATGACAGGATTTAGATCAGAACATCAAGGGGACTGTCCTAAGTAGACGAGGAATTCTTGATTGCATGAGGATGTCTTGTCATGACGTTTATTATGTTATCATACATGTACAGAAGAGAGCTAGCCCTTTAGTGTATCGTAATATAAAATGTCAAGCTTTTGTAGGTCTGGAAACCATCTTTGTCAAGGTTAAGTCACAGTGTTCCCTGGCCGTCGCTCATCCTCATTGTTCAAAACATTGTGATAAGACCATGTGGAGGAACTTCAAAAACTTATTCATATCCTTGGCTTCTGAAAAGTTAAATTTCTAACAGAACTATTTTTTGTTTATTTGTTTACTTATACTTGTATTTATCAAGAATAAATTGCAGAAGCAGATAAAGTACTCTTGATATTTCTTGGAATTCGAATGATCAGTTATTGTTGTTTTGTATATGTTCTATATTATGTAAATATCTAGATGCAGATTATATTCAATACTATTTATTTTGTCTTCTACTTTCTACTCTAAGTTATCAAGAATGTACAGAAGAATTTGTGTGTAACAAACTCAACTCAACCAGCAGCTTCTGGTGGTTTACTGCATAGGAAAGCCTTTTTGGCTCACCGTAGGCGAGTCTATACAACACTGCAGTGCCGTCAGTCGTCATCTGTATCCTGTTTCAAAAACAGTGGCACTTTTCTTAACCGCTAGGGCTATGAACTTGAAACTTTGTACACTGACCCCCCCAACCCCCCCAGGTCAGGTGACCTCCAACTCTGTCTTTCGGTCTGACCTGATTCTCGACATGCCCACCAGGGGACCAAAAGTTAAAACCTAAAAAGTGCCATATCTCTTATAAGCAACTCGTTTTCGCTAATTTAAGTTCTCCTAGCAAAGATACATCACATATCGTACAGGTTTTTGATTTGACCTAATTTTCAAGGTCGCAGAGGTCAAATGGTGTAAATTGGCTGTTTGAGGGTAACTAGGGCATGTTTCTTAACCACTGAAGCTAAGATAATGAAATTTAGTACATTACAACTTGGCTATGTCTTGGTCAATGTCACAACCGATCCATGATGGAGATTAGGTTACAACTTGACTATGTCTTGGTCAATGTCACAACCCAACCACGATGGAGATTAGGTTACAACTTGGCTATGTCTTGGTCAATGTCACAACCCAACCACGATGGAGATTAGGTTACAACTTGACTATGTCTTGGTCAATGTCACAACCCAACCATGATGGAGATTAGGTTACAACTTGACTATGTCTTGGTCAATGTCACAACCCAACCACGATGGAGATTAGGTTACAACTTGACTATGTCTTGGTCAATGTCACAACCCAACCATGATGGAGATTAGGTTACAACTTGACTATGTCTTGGTCAATGTCACAACCCAACCACGATGGAGATTAGGTTACAACTTGACTATGTCTTGGTCAATGTCACAACCCAACCATGATGGAGATTAGGTTACAACTTGACTATGTCTTGGTCAATGTCACAACCCAACCACGATGGAGATTAGGTTACAACTTGACTATGTCTTGGTCAATGTCACAACCCAACCACGATGGAGATTAGGTTACAACTTGACTATGTCTTGGTCAATGTCACAACCCAACCACGATGGAGATTAGGTTACAACTTGGCTATGTCTTGGTCAATGTCACAACCCAACCACGATGGAGATTAGGTTACAACTTGACTATGTCTTGGTCAATGTCACAACCCAACCACGATGGAGATTAGGTTACAACGTAGCTATGTCTCGGTCAATGTCACAACCCAACCACGATGGAGATTAGGTTACAACTTGACTATGTCTTGGTCAATGTCACAACCCAACCACGATGGAGATTAGGGTCACAACCCAACCACGATGGAGATTAGGTTACAACTTGACTATGTCTTGGTCAATGTCACAACCCAACCACGATGGAGATTAGGTTACAACTTGGCTATGTCTTGGTCAATGTCACAACCCAACCACGATGGAGATTAGGTTACAACTTGACTATGTCTTGGTCAATGTCACAACCCAACCACGATGAAGATTAGGTTACAACTTGGCTATGTCTTGGTCAATGTCACAACCCAACCACGATGGAGATTAGGTTACAACTTGACTATGTCTTGGTCAATGTCACAACCCAACCACGATGGAGATTAGGTTACAACTTGACTATGTCTTGGTCAATGTCACAACCCAACCACGATGGAGATTAGGTTACAACTTGACTATGTCTTGGTCAATGTCACAACCCAACCACGATGGAGATTAGGTTACAACTTGACTATGTCTCGGTCAATCTCGCAACCTGACCACAATTGAGATTAAGGTAGCAGTCAGCGCACAAGTTCTTGAAAAACCTTTCAAATAAGCAGCAAAACAACAACACTTGAATATAACTTTATATATAAATTTATTCATAATATATATCATATATCACTATGGTAAAACAGGCAATTAAAATATCAGTGCAAGGGGTACGACAGTTGTTATAGTGTGCCCACCCCCCACAAAGTCAACCTGAGACTTAAAAGACCAGAAGAGCAGCAGGGTTGTTTTGTCATTCATGGGGTACGACAGTTGTTATAGTGTGCCCACCCCCCACAAAGTCAACCTGAGACTTAAAAGACCAGAAGAGCGGCAGGGTTGTTTTGTCATTCATGGGGTAGTACAGTTGTTATAGTGTGCCCACCCCCCACAAAGTCAACCTGAGACTTAAGACCAGAAGAGCGGCAGGGTTGTTTTGTCATTCATGGGGTACGACAGTTGTTATAGTGTGCCCACCCCCCACAAAGTCAACCTGAGACTTAAGACCAGAAGAGCAGCAGGGTTGTTTTGTCATTCATGGGGTACGACAGTTGTTATAGTGTGCCCACCCCCCACAAAGTCAACCTGAGACTTAAAAGACCAGAAGAGCAGCAAGATGTTTTGTCATTCATGGGGTACGACAGTTGTTATAGTGTGCCCACCCCCCACAAAGTCAACCTGAGACTTAAAAGACCAGAAGAGCAGCAGGGTTGTTTTGTCATTCATGGGGTACTACAGTCGTTATAGTGTCCCCCCCCCCCACAAAGTCAACCTGAGACTTAAAAGACCAGAAGAGCAGCAGGGTTGTTTTGTCATTCATGGGGTACTACAGTTGTTATAGTGTGCCCACCCCCCACAAAGTCAACCTGAGACTTAAAAGACCAGAAGAGCAGCAGGGTTGTTTTGTCATTCATGGGGTACGACAGTTGTTATTGTGTGCCCACCCCCCACAAAGTCAACCTGAGACTTAAGACCAGAAGAGCAGCAGGGTTGTTTTGTCATTCATGGGGTACTACAGTTGTTATAGTGTGCCCACCCCCCACAAAGTCAACCTGAGACTTAAGACCAGAAGAGCGGCAGGGTTGTTTTGTCATTCATGGGGTACTACAGTTGTTATTGTGTGCCCACCCCCCACAAAGCCAACCTGAGACTTAAAAGACCAGAAGAGCAGCAGGGTTGTTTTTGTCATTCATGGGGTACTGGGTTAGGGTTACTACAGTTGTTATAGTGTCCCCACCCCCCACAAAGTCAACCTGAGACTTAAAAGACAGTTGTTATAGTGTCCCCACCCCCCCACAAAGTCAACCTGAGACTTAAGACCAGAAGAGCGGCAGGGTTGTTTTGTCATTCATGGGGTACTACAGTTGTTATAGTGTCCCCACCCCCCCACAAAGTCAACCTGAGACTTAAAAGACCAGAAGAGCAGCAGGGTTGTTTTGTCATTCATGGGGTACTACAGTTGTTATAGTGTCCCCACCCCCCACAAAGTCAACCTGAGACTGTTTTTATGGATATCAAAGTAATCTTGTCTAAAAAAACACTTCTTTGTGTATAGATTAGTTGTCTTTTATGAGACATTTGTTTTGTCATTCATGGGGTACTACAGTTGTTATAGTGTCCCCCCCCCCCCCCCCCACAAAGTCAACCTGAGACTTAAGACCAGAAGAGCAGCAGGGTTGTTTTGTCATTCATGGGGTACTACAGTTGTTATAGTGTCCCCACCCACCACAAAGTCAACCTGAGACTTAAAAGACCAGAAGAGCAGCAGGGTTGTTTTGTCATTCATGGGGTACGACAGTTGTTATAGTGTGCCCACCCCCCACAAAGTCAACCTGAGACTTAAGACCAGAAGAGCAGCAGGGTTGTTTTGTCATTCATGGGGTACTACAGTTGTTATTGTGTGCCCACCCCCCACAAAGTCAACCTGAGACTTAAGACCAGAAGAGCAGCAGGGTTGTTTTGTCATTCATGGGGTACTACAGTTGTTATACTTATAGTGTGCCCACCCCCCACAAAGTCAACCTGAGACTGAAAAGACCAGAAGAGCAGCAGGGTTGTTTTGTCATTCATGGGGTACTACAGTTGTTATAGTGTGCCCACCCCCCACAAAGTCAACCTGACACTTAAAAGACCAGAAGAGCAGCAGGGTTGTTTTGTCATTCATGGGGTACTACAGTTGTTATAGTGTCCCCACCCCCCACAAAGTCAACCTGAGACTTAAAAGACCAGAAGAGCAGCAGGGTTGTTTTGTCATTCATGGGGTACTACAGTTGTTATACTTATAGTGTGCCCACCCCCCACAAAGTCAACCTGAGACTGAAAAGACCAGAAGAGCAGCAGGGTTGTTTTGTCATTCATGGGGTACTACAGTTGTTATAGTGTGCCCACCCCCCACAAAGTCAACCTGACACTTAAAAGACCAGAAGAGCAGCAGGGTAGTTTTGTCATTCATGGGGTACTACAGTTGTTATAGTGTCCCCACCCACCACAAAGTCAACCTGAGACTTAAAAGACCAGAAGAGCAGCAGGGTTGTTTTGTCATTCATGGGGTACTACAGTTGTTATAGTGTCCCCACCCCCCACAAAGTCAACCTGAGACTTAAAAGACCAGAAGAGCAGCAGGGTTGTTTTGTCATTCATGGGGTACTACAGTTGTTATTGTGTGCCCACCCCCAACATAGTCAACCTGAGACTTAAAAGACCAGAAGAGCAGCAGGGTTGTTTTGTCATTCATGGGGTACTACAGTTGTTATAGTGTGCCCACCCCCCACAAAGTCAACCTGAGACTTGAAAGACCAGAAGAGCAGCAGGGTTGTTTTGTCATTCATGGGGTACTACAGTTGTTATAGTGTCCCCACCCCCCACAAAGTCAACCTGAGACTGTTTTTATGGATATCAAAGTAATCTTGTCTAAAAAAACACTTCTTTGTGTATAGATTAGTTGTCTTTTATGAGACATTTGCATCGGTAAAAGAAGATGGCAATTACATTATTTGATGGCACAAGGCCATCTCCGGTAGATTGGGTGTGGACGTTGCCTCCACGTACAATTTGTACATTTCAGGATTTTCTAGATCTCTGCAAATAATCTTGGACTAAAATCAAGCCCATCACAATGCAATACCATGATTTCTATGAATGTGAGGATGGCTATCGTAATAGACGGTCAAAGAACGTCAAGCTGCCACATCTAAATAAGATATGTGCGGCAGAATTCCGCAAACATGGTAACTGCCAGTGTTGTTGAAGCCAGAAATGGAACACACGGAAAAAGCAGAAGCTATATGTGATATAATGGTACTACAGTAGAACTCGCGTAACTCGGCACCTTCGGCACTGGCATATTTTAAGACAACTTACAAAGAGGCCGAGTAAAGATAATTCGTCAAAATGACGACTTACAGAACTCATTTGATGCCATCTTTATAGAACAACAACCTCGTGTCATGTGTACATAACACACAATGGGCAGGAGATTAGGCCTTCATGTCATAGCTGTGCGGGATTCGGTGAATGGCCGACTGGTATCCATTCGCAACATGCTTGCACACTGCACTATCTAGTTTGCACGCGGCAATACAGTCTCACTGCCTCCACCAAATCATTTTCCGGCAGTGACGAGTTACAGGTGTAATTTTACTTACATGGGACTGTAAGATTAGTGCCGACTTATGTTAAATGACGACTTGGATGCATATTGTTAAATGGAATTAACGTTGTATGAAATTGGGACTTTCTGGCAGGTGCTGTGCACAGTGACGGGTTATACGACTTCGAATTACACGAGTTCTACTGTAGTTGGCTGAACATCTAGTATTTTGGGAACCTCTCTATGTGTTTGTCCATTTGCACTTGTTGCAACATTTCTCCAGGGTTCAGTGGAATTTTCCCCTGCCCTGGGTCATCAAGGTGTTTGTAGGTCATTTCTATACTAAGTTAATTGGTTCAATTAACTTCTGAAATGTTACTGGCTTAGAAAGTAATATGTGTGACATCTTCATTTTAAAATCAACCAATCACGGTAGACTTTAGTCACATGGACACGCCCCACCTCTTTTTCTAAATGTTGTTTTTCATGACATGAGAATAGCCTGTCAAGCCGAAAGGCGGCTGGAGTTTTCTCTCGTCTCCACACCTACACTGAGGCTCAACCGAGGAGCATGCTGAACTGACCCATGGGCCAGGACACCTACACTGAGGCTCAACCGAGGAGCATGCTGAACTGACCCGTGGGCCTGGACACCTACACTGAGGCTCAACCGAGGAGCATGCTGAACTGACCCGTGGGCCTGGACACCTACACTGAGGCTAACTGAGGAGCATGCTGAACTGACCCGTGGGCCTGGACACCTACACCGAGGCTCACTGAGGAGCATGCTGAACTGACCCGTGGGCCTGGACACCTACACTGAGGCTCACCGAGGAGCATGCTGAACTGACCCGTGGGCCTGGACACCTACACCGAGGCGCACTGAGGAGCATGCTGAACTGACCTGTGGGCCTGGACACCTACACTGAGACTCACTGAGGAGCATGCTGAACTGACCCGTGGGCCTGGACACCTACACTGAGGCTCACTGAGGAGCATGCTGAACTGACCCGTGGGCCTGGACACCTACACCGAGGCTCACTGAGGAGCATGCTGAACTGACCCGTGGGCCTGGACACCTACACTGAGACTCACTGAGGAGCATGATGAACTGACCCGTGGGCCTGGACACCTACACTGAGGCTCACCGAGGAGCATGCTGAACTGACCCGTGGGCCTGGACACCTACACTGAGGCTCAACCGAGGAGCATGCTGAACTGACCCGTGGGCCTGGGCACCTACACTGAGGCTCAACCGAGGAGCATGCTGAACTGACCCGTGGGCCTGGACACCTACACTGAGGCTCAACCGAGGAGCATGCTGAACTGACCCGTGGGCCTGGACACCTACACTGAGGCTAACTGAGGAGCATGCTGAACTGACCCGTGGGCCTGGACACCTACACCGAGGCTCACTGAGGAGCATGCTGAACTGACCCGTGGGCCTGGACACCTACACTGAGGCTCACCGAGGAGCATGCTGAACTGACCCGTGGGCCTGGACGCGAAATTTTTATTCCCAAACAGGTTTGCTGTTAGAAAAAAAATCTGCCTTTTGATTGGTTCAAAGTTTTTTACGTCAGCAGCAATGGCGGCGGCTTTGACTCTGTGCAATTTTGACCGCTCTGAACAAGAAAATACCGATTTCTTCTTCGAGAATTATCGAAACCTTTATGTAAGTTTACTATATAGTGAAATTATTAATCAGTGCATCTAAAAGACTGAACTTCATCGTACTATAACTTGTAAATAATGCAGCAATCCGATTATAAAATGTTTGTTTACACATGGGCCAACACAGTACACAGATAGTACACATCACGTACATGTACATACTCAACATAGTACATAGCCTAGGCGCAATGGTCCACTGTTCATATAGCCTATACCATAGCTTATGAGCAAGAGAAGAGGCTTGTTTATAGGCTTAGACATGTTAGATATAAAGAAAACATTTTATTCAGCGCTATAGACAGACTAGAGCCCAATAAATTAAGCCAAGGTGCACAGGCGCAGACGTTTGTAATTGTATTTCCCTGATCGCGATACACTGGTCACTGTGTAGGCCTACATCAATGCATATGGGTTACATTCTGATGTACAGTGTAGATGTACACCGTGTATCAGGGAAAATAATCCTTCGAATAGAGAGTCTCGTTCATTTACAATCCACTACAGACGCGTGTGCCTATAGGGCCTATTACAATCAGTGATGGTATTAACAATGTCTATTTCTTCACTCCACAGGAATCCTTGCCTCCTGAATATGCTTACCACATCTGTAGTTACGAAGATGTTGAGGATGGCTATGAAACGGTGTTCAGGATTGATATCGGCAATGAAGAAGAGGCCAAAGCCTGGCTTGAAAAATACCAGCGCCAAACCAAAGTGACGTTACGCGTTGAAGCAACAAAGCCAAAAGATGGTTGGGTGAACCTGTTCAAGTGTTTCTACCGATGCCATCACAAGACTCTACCACGGTCTGCAAGTGCTAGTCAGAAACTATCCTCAAAGAACACGAATTGTCCTGCCCAGCTAGTTCTGACAATCAAGCGCATCCCTGGAAAACTAAGCAGGTGAGTTTCATATACATAATATACATGTACAGGCCATGCCATGAATGATATTCTTACCCTGTATGACTGCAGCTGTAATTCTCCGTTAGAAAACTGGTTTACATTGGTCATTGATAAAGTTAATGTGCCTTCGATATTGAAAATGTACTTCATAGGAATGGAGTTATCAAGGTCAGTTTCAGGAAACCTACATTACGGTACAAACTACAATTCATTAATTGTTCATTTCAGAGCCAAAATGAAGGATCTTCACCTACCAGCGTATCAAGTTGTTGTCAAGCTCTCCCACCGCCATAACCATGCGATTGATAGTGCTGATAGCCTAAAGCATAGAGATGTTAGTGAAGAGACAGACTTTGCCAAATTCAAAGACCTGTTCTCTAAAGGGCATTCACCAGCATCCGCTCTCAACACCCACAAGCTTGATCTACAACTACACTACGACCAAGACTATGTGTATGAAGCTGCTGATCGTGCCAATTGTCCAGACATACAGTTCTGTCACAGGTAAGATTTATAATCCTTCTCCCTCCAAAAAATTGGAACCCATCAAGACAGGTGATTTTGCTTGCAATAAAGCCCCAAAATAACAATAAATTATCATGTGTAGTCACCAAGAATATTTTCACATTTCAGGCTGTATCGGAAGATCTTCAATAAAGCCTACGATGCTGCTAGTGGGGAGAAGATGCTGCACGACCTGGAAGCAGCAATCGAGTCCTACAACAGTGAGAAGGGTGAAGTGTGCGGCAGGATCGACCAAGTCAATGGCAAGATCGCGATCGCGTTGTGCAGCCCTCTTATGAAACGTGTCAGCCAGAAGCACGAATACAGTGGAGAACTTGTGTTTATAGATGCATCGGGGGGCATGGAACGATATGACTGTAGGATCTTCATGCTTCTAACTCATAGTGCTGCTGGCGGATTACCACTGGGGTGCCTGATTGTAACCTCAGAGTCCAGGGAGTGTGTAACTCTGGCATTGAAACTGTACACAGAAATAATGCCTAGAGATGCTTTCTTTGGCCGGGGTGCTCTTGGTCCTCAGGTGTTCTTATCTGACGATAGTGAGGCAGAAAGGCAGAGCCTTGCATCAGTGTTTCCACAGGCCACATTGATTCTTTGCGTTTTCCACTTGCTGCAGGCAGTGTGGAGGTTCCTGTGGGAAAGCAAGAACAACATCCGAAGAGAGCACAGGCAACAGTTGCTTTTTGCAGTAAAAAAGATGACTTTTGCCATGACTGTTGAATCACTCGAGGAAGCCTATGAAGAGCTTCAGGATAGTGAAGTTGCTCGTCTCTACCTTAACTTCATAGCCCATGTTGAAAAGCTCTACAATCGTCGTCAGACATGGGCAGTCTGCTATCGTTCAGAGTTAGCCACCCGGGGTAACAACACCAATAACTATGCTGAAGCGGCTATGAGGATCCTCAAGGACCAGATCTTTGAACGTGTGAGAGCCTACAATGTGGTCCAGCTCTTTGACTTTCTCGTCACTCGAGTATCCAGTTACTATGAGCGTCGCCTCACTGACTTGGCCAATGGGCGTATCGATGTGACTGTCTCAAAGAAGTATCTCCCTGGTGGTTCATCGATTCCTGTGGCGAGCATCACCAAGGTTGCTGCCCACTACTACGAGGTCAAGAGTGAGACAAGGGAGAATACCACATACTTCGTTGATACCCAAATCGGTATTTGCACTTGCATTGCAGGGATGGGTGGCGCTCCCTGCAAACACCAGTATGCTGTTGTGAGGAATTTCAATGAGTCCTCATTGAATTTCTTGTCAATGAGGGACCCTCACTTGCGAGAACAGATGCTCTTTCTTGCAACTGGTCAGAAGAATGCGAGACCTGGATGGTTTGCATCCCTTCCCATTGCTGGCTTGCCACAACTGGAGGAGCCTGTACGACATGTACGAGGACCAATAGAAAACCAGACGGGCGGCCAGAATGATGATGATGATGATGATGATGATGATGATGACGATGCTATACCTGAAAACTGCACTGCAACTGCACCGCCCAGTGCCAATGTGCGCCCAGAGGATGATGCAGAATAGGTTTGATGAGAGGAGCAGTACTCCGATGGCATTGCAGTCCAATGGTGTTGAAAATGATCCCGCCGGTAAAGAAAAACTAGCCACATTGGAAGGTGCTGTGAATGACTGTGCCAGTCAGCTCATTCTTATGCTCAGGCGTGATCCTGATGAATTCAGTCAACCAATTGAGACATTTGTGAGACAGTTCAGTTCACTGAAAACAAACTCTGCTTTTGTTGGTGCCCTGAAGACTTTCGGCAAATACACCGGTGCTTCCCTGGATATGTCCTCTTCAAGAAAAATCAAACAGGGAAGGAGGAAGGGAGCAGCCATCAAAGTTCAGCCAGCTGCTGTGAGTAGGGGCAAAACTGTGCTTGGCGGACGTAGATGCCTTCACACAGGTCGAAAGGTTAAAGATGTGTGCGACAGTGAGCTTAAAAAACGAAATGCAGTGGACAGTTGTCAGTTGTTGCCAAAGAAGAAACCGAGGAAAGCTCCCCATTCTCTCAGTCAGTGCGTAGCTAACAATGAGGGGATTGGTCGAAATAAATCTTCTAAGTGGTAGTAGCCAGGTGAACCTGAATATTGACAATGACTTTCTCTATGGCTGGAATCAAATTGCGTACATTGTAGATGTAAATAAATGGTTGCCCCCTAACGGAACCTTTAGCATGTTCCTTTTTACCTCTTGTAGTATAACCGTATGTTCATTTCAAATAGCAGTATTGTAGTATTGTAACTAATAAAAAACATGTTTGACATTTTTTATCTTGTGTCCTTATTTGAATGCTTCTGGAGACACCAATGCAATCTCAAATGATATAGTAGTACTGCAAGGTAGAACAGGAGCTACCTGCTACAATGAACACTATTTGAGGGACTGATGCAAAGCTCAAATGATATACATTGTAGTAGTACTGCAAGGTAGCACAGGAGCTACCCGCTACAATGAACGCTATTTGAGAGACTGATGCAAAGCTCAAATGATATACATTGTAGTAGTACTGCAAGGTAGCACAGGAGCTACCCGCTACAATGAACACTATTTGAGAGACTGATGCAAAGCTCAAATGATATACATTGTAGTAGTACTGCAAGGTAGCACAGGAGCTGCTACAATGAAAGCTATACAGTAATGAGGAAACCCTTTGGACTGACAACTTCTGTCCTTAATAGAGAGTGTGTCCTGATTACGGAGGTGTCCATTAAGGGAGGTTGTACTGCAGTCCAACCTCCCTTCAGTATAACCTCCCTTAATGGTCACCTGTACAACCTCCCTTAGCGGACACCTCTGTAATCAGGACACAATAATTTAAAATGCCATGATGTACAATTAAGTTCTTGTAAATTCCAAAAATATGTTTAAAAAAACTGATTTCTGAGGAAAAGAAAAGAAATATTAAAAGAAGGAACTTATTTTTTGACAAGGAAAAAAAATAAAAATAAAAATTGCTTCAGGGCGGATTCGAACCTCCACTCTCATGACTATTCGATCTAACAAACTCTGATGGAACTTCAGTATATAAGTAGCTGTGACGTCAGCACGATTTTGATTGGTTGAGAGCCAAGTAATGGTAAACCCGTTTGGGAAAAAAAATTTCGCGGCCTGGACACCTACACTGAGGCTCACTGAGGAGCATGCTGAACTGAACCGTGGGCCACCGAGGCTCAACTAGGAGCAATCTGAAATGACCCGTGGGCCTGGACACCTACACTGAGGCTCACCGAGGAGCATGCTGAACTGACCCGTGGGCCTGGACACCTACTCTGAGGTGCATTGAGGAGCATGCTGAACTGACCCGTGGGCCTGGACACCTACACCGAGGCTCACTGAGGAGCATGCTGAACTGACCCGTGGGCCTGGACACCTCCACTGAGACTCACTGAGGAGCATGCTGAACTGACCCGTGGGCCTGGACACCTACATTGAGGCTAACTGAGGAGCATGCTGAACTGACCCGTGGGCCTGGACACCTACACTGAGGCTCAACCGAGGAGCATGCTGAACTGACCCGTGGGCCTGGACACCTACACTGAGGCTCAACCGAGGAGCATGCTGAACTGACCCGTGGGCCTGGACACCTACACTGAGGCTCAACCGAGGAGCATGCTGAACTGACCTGTGGGCCTGGACACCTACACTGAGGTGCACTGAGGAGCATGCTGAACTGACCCGTGGGCCTGGGCACCTACACTGAGGCTCAACCGAGGAGCATGCTGAACTGACCCGTGGGCCTGGACACCTACACTGAGGCTCAACCGAGGAGCATGCTGAACTGACCCGTGGGCCTGGACACCTACACTGAGGCTCACTGAGGAGCATGCTGAACTGACCCGTGGGCCTGGACACCTACACCGAGGCTCAACCTAGGAGCATACTGAACTGACCCGTGGGCCTGGACACCTACACCGAGGCTCACTGAGGAGCATGCTGAACTGACCCGTGGGCCTGGACACCTACACCGAGGCTCACTGAGGAGCATGCTGAAATGACCTGTGGGCCTGGACACCTACACTGAGGCTCAACCGAGGAGCATGCTGAACTGACCCGTGGGCCTGGACACCTACACTGAGGCTCACCGAGGAGCATGCTGAACTGACCCGTTGGCCTGGGCACCTACACTGAGGCTCACTGAGGAGCATGATGAACTGACCTGTGGGCCTGGACACCTACACTGAGGCTCACTGAGGAGCATGCTGAACTGACCCGTGGGCCTGGACACCTACACCGAGGCTCACTGAGGAGCATGCTGAAATGACCTGTGGGCCTGGACACCTACACTGAGGCTCACCGAGGAGCATCATCCTCAGTGACGGTTTATGAATCAACATTTGATAAACCATAAAATTTTCTGCAAACCACAAATAATAGTTCGAATCAAATATCATCAAAAGTGTCTTAGTGCACATGCAGACAAAGTTTTGTGAATGCTAAATAGTGTTTATTCTCTTCTCATCATGCTATTAGTCATTCATGCATTGCCCGGAGTTATTATCAGAGCATCTTCACCAAGGTAGAGACAACATCTCACACCGAGAGGCGATTCAATGGCCAAGATGGGACCAAGAATGACACTAACGGTGAATAAAGTGAAGAGCTCTCTCTTACTGGGCCACACAGATCCAAGGCTTAGATCCAGGGCATACACAACTGGCCAAACACCTCAATGGAAAAGGAAGGTTGACCTCAGCATCATTTGATTCCAGAGCACAGTGGAGAGTGGTAATGTGAAATGGATGGACTTCGGCACGAAATGAACTCCCATTTAACAGTTTCAATGTAAGTTGCACTTGAATCACTCGTACTACACAATAACAGAGACCATCCCTCACACGGCGGACATGACCAATTCAAACAATAGCAAGCAAACAAACTCCATCATGCTTTACATTACCACCCTTCAACTTTAGTGTGCACAACAGGAATTAAATTCAACTTACAAATGTCTATTTCGTATCAATAGGAGCACTTTACTGTTAAATTATTCCACTTATTCCACTCAACTGTATAATCAATCCACTTGACTGTATAATCATTCCACTTGATCGTAAAATCAATCCACTTGACTGTATTATCATTCCTCTTGACAGTAAAATCAATCCACTTGACTGTATAATCATTCCTCTAGACCGTAAAATCAATCCACTTGACTGTATAATCATTCCACTTGACAGTAAAATCAATCAACTTGACTGTATTATCATTCCACTTGACAGTAAAATCAATCCACTTGACTGTATAATCATTCCTCTTGACCGTCAAATCAATCCACTTAACTGTAAAATCGTTCCACTTGACTGTATAATTATTCCACATGTGACCGTGTAATTTTTCAATGCCTGTCACTAATTCACCTCAAAAGCATTTTGTAGATGTCCTTCTCTTTATAAAAATTTGTCTCTATCTTTCGAATTCAGTTTTTATTCACAGCAGACCAACTGCAGCAGTCTTCCTTTTGACGATAATGCCAAGCTGACATTACGCGAAGTCAAACAACATCGGGAACGGCATCACTTCGGTTGGCTGTAACCTGATATAGAACAGAAAGTTTACATGATTAGTCTCAAACAACAATGAAATGTCCTGGGGACATTGTGCTCACCTGGGAATGATTTAATGGTAAATGAAATGAGACATGGAGATTAAATTGACTTTTTGATATAACAAAATGTGGCACTATCAATGGCACTTTTAGAGTTTGACCTCTGTGAACTTCATAACTAGGTCAAAATTAGGTCACAGTTGACCTAAATTGGGCCAATTTTTACAGATGCCCAATAGGTGTCTACCTATAAAATTTGAAGAATCTGTGACAAGTAGTAGTGAATTGTACCACCTTCTGTGAATTTTAGAGTTTGACCTCGACCTTCGAGTTTGAAACTAGGTCGATGTTAAAATGTTCTGCACTATGTTAAGCATGAATCAGTGATGCTCATTATTTGAAGATCACACAGACAGTTTCTTGATATATGACCGAAAGTGCCCATTTCCTTACAAGAAATGGCCATTTTGTTAGTTCATACTTACCTATGGAACACTTTTGCATGTTACTCCATTTGGGCTCAAACACAAGAGTATCCCTTTAATTTTCTAAAGGGAGAACTGAGTTAACAGCTCGGCCGCCAGGCGGCGCCCTGACGGATCCCGCGAGATCGCGCCGATCTCATGCCGCCATATTTAGTCTTTACTCTTGAGCGTTAATAAAGAGTATGTCCCGTTTGTGGGGACGGCGGGAGGGCCGTGTTCCATAGGTAAGTATGAACTAACAAAATGGCCATTTCTTGTAAGGAAATGGGCATTTTGTGTCATTCAAACTTACCTATGGAACACTTTTGCATCGAATCCCAGCAACCTATTGGAGGTGGGAAACGAGGACTTACCTAAGGCTGAGCTGTTGTTCCATCCAGGAGGCACCACCGGCATATTAGCTAAGGAGGACCGCCAGGGGAAAGAAATGGGGAGAACCGGAAGACCGGTATTTTGATCTCGGTATTACAATCATATTATAGAGAGTAATAGACCCATTCTCCGGAAAGCGCTAGAATTGCGTAATAAAACCATCTTCTTTCCGGCAACAGAGCTTAGAGCAAGTAAGGCATGTTGAAGGGTGTAGAATGAGTTATTGCTAAACAACAATAAGAAATTGCGTCCTTTCTAGTCTACTAGGGGTTGCCTGGATTGTTGAAGATAGGGCATATCAAAAATGGCGCAAGATGCGCGTTTGACTCTTCAATCGGGCTTCCCCCCCTTTTTTGATCTAGCCAGGATCAAACAACATGCCCCGCAGACACAATCGGGCCGATTGTATGCATGCCATCTACGAGGGAAGAAACGTCTCGTAGGTAGAAACGAGAGAATGTGGAGTGATTACTCCAACATGCAGCGGAAACGACTTCTTGAAGAGCAACTCCTCGGTAGTTAGCCCAGGAGGTGGCTAGTGCTCTAACTTCGTGCGCTGAGATGTTAGCTAGCGCAAGAAGATCAGAGGAAGTCTTCAAGGTGTTGTAGGAAAGACGAATAGTCTCCACAATCCACCTTGAAATAGTGGCGGCCGCTATCTCTCGTTTATTTCCCTCCTTATAGGACAAAAACAAACGCTCTCTCCCCTGGCGGATACCGGGAGGTTTTGTCCTATTTATGTAGAAATTTAGGGCCCTGACGGGACATAAAGTTCTGTCAGGAAGATCATAAGAGATCGTTCCTGACAGAGAGGGAATAGTAACCGGGGGCCGAGAGGCGGCCGGTCCCTGGTTCTTCGCCAGAAATCCTGGTATGAAAGCCAGGATAACCTCCCCTCCCTCTCTAAAAGCCAGCTTCTTAAAAGAAAGTGCATGGAGCTCTGATCTCCGTTGGGCGGTAGCCAAGGCTACTAGAAAGACCGTTTTGAGTGTCAGATATTTCATGGATGAAATAGACATGGGTTCAAAAGGATGCCTCATGAGCACCTTAAGGACAACAGAAAGGTCCCATTTAAGGGTGTTGTGAACCGGTCTAGGACGCTCTAATAACATTCCTCTGAAAAGAGGGGTTATTTGGTCCTCCCAACGAAGATCCCAGGTGCTTAAAACACGGAGGGTAGAAGCGATGGCGGACTTGTACCCTTTTATAGCCGTGACAGATAGTTGTCTTTCCGTGAATAATTCAATAAGGAAATCAACTAATCTGTATATAGAGGGAGAGATCGGATTAACTCCGTTCTCCCTGCACCAGGAAGTGAAGGTAGACCACTTTCCTTGATACACATCAAGGGTAGACCCCCTTTGAGGTGCGGACATGCGCTTGACAGCGATGTCCGAAAAGCCTCTCTGGTGGAGATGCAACTGGATAAGTTCCAGGCGTGAAACTTGAAAAATCCAGGGTTCTGGTGGTAGCATCTCCCCAGGGGGTGCCACAGGAGGTGCTTCCAAGTAGGAAGACTCCTGGGGTGGTCTATCAGGAGCTCCAGCAAGGCTGGGAACCAGGCCTGATTTGGCCAGCAAGGTGCAATGAGAGTTATTCTCACCGGGTGGCTGGTCAAGATCTTGTTCAGGACTGGTTGGATGAGAGGGAGGGGTGGAAACGCATATGCGTTCAGCCCGACCCAAGAGGCTGTAAGGCTGTCGACTTCCAGGGCCTCTTCGTCCGGAAGTGGAGAGTAATAGATGGGAAGGCGATTGTTCAGCCTGGTGGCGAACAGATCTACCTTCGGAGATTGCCAAAGGCGACAAAGGTCGTCTACAATCTCCTGATGGAGTGTCCACTCTGTCTGAACTAGCTTGTTCTGACGGGACAGGGCGTCGGCAAGGATGTTGCGATTGCCCGGTATGTGTCTGGCACATATCGATACTCCAAGGTCGGCACAAAGATGGTAAAGCTCCCAAGTTAGCTGGCAAAGAATGCCGGACTTTGTGCCTCCCTGTCTCCTGACATATGCTACTACTGTAGAATTGTCGGAGAACAGGGTTACTCTCCGATTCTTCAGGCGAAGGGAAAGAGCCCTCACGGCCAGAAGGACAGCCTTCATTTCCAATATATTTATTGGAAGAATGGTCTCCTCCCTTGTCCATAGACCCCTTATGGACATGTCCCCGTTGTTCAGATGTGCTCCCCACCCTAGTAGGGAAGCATCTGTGAAAAGGGACACTTCTGGGGGCGGTGGAGCAAGATCTACACCGCTTTGGAGACGAGTCTCCGACTCCCAGAAGTTCCAGACGTTCTTGAGTAGGTATTGAGGTATCAATACCAACTTGTCCAATGGGTCCCTGTGGGGTTTCCATAGAGACATTAGAAACATCTGGATGGGACGCATATATAGACGGCCAAGGGGGATTTGGTCTGCTGCCGAATTCAGAAGTCCCAAAAGGCTCAAGCATCGCCTTGCGGGAGCTTGAGTCCTTCCTCTGAATTCTGCGACGAGATGAAGAATTTTCTTTATCCTGTCTAGGGGGGGCAGCATTTTCCCTATGGCCGTAAGGAACCGAACTCCAACGTAAACGAAGTCTTGGGATGGTATGAATTCTGACTTTGTTTCGTTGATAATCCAACCTGCGGAAACTACTTTTTGCTTTAGAACCTGAAGTTGTTGCAGTAGTAGTTCCCGCGATTTGCAACGGAGTAGCCAATCGTCTAGGTAGTGATGGAGCTTGAACCCCATCACGTGAAAGGGAGCGACGAAGGCTGTGACTATCATCGTAAAAATTAGGGGTGCCGATGCCAGACCGAACGGCAGGGCCCTAAATTGATACGTCTTTCCTTCGTAATGGAATCGAAGGAAGTGTTGATAGTCTGGATGGATCGGTACATGTAAGTACGCATCCGTTAAATCCATCGATACCGCCCAATCGTTGGGCTGTATCGCCGTTGCTATAGACCTGGTGGTTTCCATCTTGAAATGAGGAACATTCAAGAAGGTGTTTAACCTGGAAAGGTCTATGATCAGCCTCCATGTCCCTGCTTTCTTGGTAACCAAGAAAACGTGGCTGTAAAAGCCGGGGGAGCATGGATCTTGAAGGAGCTGGATAGCTTGCTTCTCCAGTAATGTCGCGACCTCTGCTTGGAGGGCAGAGGCCTTGACTGGGTCCTTCGGTGGCTGAACTGGGGTTGGATATATGGTAGTCGGGGGGGTACGGTTGAAATCTAGTTTCACTCCGTACCTCAACATGTTTGGGACTGGGGACCCCTTTGGGTACCAATCGTCCCAAATGTCTGCAAATTTTTGCAGACGGCCCCCGACTACCGGAGTCGGCTCCTTTTTGGGTCCGGGAGGAGAAAGGAGGGGGGAGTCACCTCTTCCGGCCAGCACCCCTTGGGCGAAAGGAGTGCTTAGTCAGACCGAATCCACCCTGGTTCGAGGAAGTATTTTTCCTCTTTCCAGTCCGGTGACCCTCCGCTTCCCGTCGGAAGGATCCAGCAGGAGCAGGCTGACTAGGCGGGGTAGGCCTAGGCAGGACCTGCCTGGTGTACGGGATTGAACCCGATGCCTGCTGGGGCCTCTCTATCTTTCTAGCGTTAGGTAGAGAGGTCTTGGCCCTCTGCGTCGCAGTGGGGGCATATAATTTGTCCCAATCTTTCTGTGCTTGAGCCGCCTCTTGTACAGAATCTGCGAACAGGAAAGAACCGTCCATAGGAGCGGTTCTTAAGGACCCTTCCAGCTGGAGGGATCTGATGACATTGAGAGAGCCCAGTGCGGCGTCTCTACGGAGTAGGACGCTATTTGATGCGGTCTTGGCAGACAGAGCAATAGCGTGCCTAATCGAATGTGACAAGGATGTCACAAGCGATTTTGTGTCATCAGATAGTGACTCATTATCTTTTAGGGATCTGGCTAGGGCCAGGTTAGTGTGCTCTGCGTAGGAGAGCACCGCTAACGTGTTTTTGGCCAGACCCTCTTGTGCTCTAAGGTCTCGGTAAGCCGAGGAGGAGGTCACCCTAGGCACGAGTTGGTCCAGCTGTACATCGTCCTTTAATATGGAAGTCGATGCTGCAGCTGGACAGCCGGCCGAGCTGACTCGATAATAGTCAGCGCGGTACTGCCTAACGGGAGGAAGTTGTGCCGTGAACAACTTCCCCGGTTTACACTTAGCTTCCGGTCCAACTGCCGGAAGGACAGGGATGGAAGTACGTTGGTGGGCGCCTTGTGAGTCTCTGATTGTACGCTCCAAAAGTTCCGAGACTGCTACCACCGACGGGGAGGGAGGAAGGAATTCAAGTGCCCGAGTGGAGCCTTGAGAAACCTGTGGATTGGGATCCACTTCCTGTCCCCAGAGTGAAAGGTCGGTGTTGACAAGGCTGGCAGTTCCGGCGGGGTAGGGCACAGATCCTGCGGGAGGTACGCTCTGATCAAGGATCTGAGTGTCCTCATATCCGACAAGATACTGGCCTCCTCTGGTGACAGCTCCTCCTGATTGGGGGAGCGGTAGCCTGGCTGAGAACTCTCGTTCTCAGAAAATTCCTCTAAAATAGAGGAGTCGGATGGTGGGTATCCGATGGGACCAGGCGCACCAGAGGAACCGGAACCCTGCTCCAGATGGCTGAGTCTATCAGTAAGACCTGCTACCATCTGGATGAGCTGGGACAGTTGCTGTCCCGACTCGGGTTCCGGACCCGACGTGCGGCTTCTCTCAACGACGGGCAGTTGAGGCGAGGGTGAGCGCATAAGCGAACCCTGGAAGCCGTATGTACGGGCGTATGGGTCTTCCGGAAGCGGAAGATGCCCATATTCTGAACTAGAGTTCAGATGTCCTCTCTGCGTAGCTCGTTCCCTGGGAACGACGCCTCTGCTACGAGGAGGGGGTGGCACTTCCGGTTGGTTCCACCCAAGAGGTTGGCCAACGTAGGAAGGTGCCTGCATTTCCGGTACGACGAAGTCCGAAACCGGAAATGCCCGTAACTCCTTCGCCGGTATGGAGCTACCGGATGCCCTTTTAGAAGGAGGTACGGAGGGCGGAAACGCTGTTACCGAAGACGCATGGCGTTTCGGAGGTGGCGTTATAAAGTCCGGCCCTACTCTACTGTGTCCGTGAGGACTGGGGTTATTTCGCAGTAAAGACTGAGAAAAACCCCCAGTAGAGTCTTCGGTTACTGAAAAACGGGAACCCGCGTCAGTAACCGGAACTGCAATCGGCGGACCGGAAGCAGGGTGCTCCCGCGGGTACAAAGGGCTTGTACTCGGGGGAGCGGACGACAAAGGAACCGGAAGGTTCCCTGAGGTCCGGGGTATATTAAACCCTTGGCGACTTATTGGATGTAAGTCTCCCTTGGGACCACAGACATTAATAATGTCAGATCCCGCATACTTCGCAGCCGCGGCCGGAACCGGAACTCGGCTGACGGAAGGGGTGGTGGCGGGAGGTTTGCTAGACCTCCGGGTTATATGCCCGGAAACGGAACCGGAAGAGGGTTTAGGTGTCTTCGCGGCCCGTTTCCCGCCACCAGACGCATTCCTTTGTGGTGAGACAAAGGATGCCGTCGGAGGGGTACGCCATATAAAAAATGGTACCAATGACAATAAAAACACTGGGAACCCCAAGTAGGCCAGAAAGGACGCAATAATTAATGGAAAGGAAAACATGCCTACTTGAATTAAACACTATTGCAATGGATCTGAGTCTTGTTCATTACAATAGAGCGGAGAATAGCCTACTTAACTCTACCCTACCAAGATCAAAATAATGGAGCCGGGTCGACTAAGCTAGCTAAGAAAATGTCTATAATTAAATAGACTGGACAATACTAATGCCAAGATTAGTTTGGCGGCCTACTCCGTAGGTGAATGAACCCAAAAATCGTCTAGACTTGGCTGGTTGAATTTGGTTTTAAATCGAATTCACGGCAGCTTTGAAAAAACGATGTGCTTCGTAGAAGCACGAGAGTAAAGACTGAATATGGCGGCATGAGATCGGCGCGATCTCGCGGGATCGGTCAGGGCGCCGCCTGGCGGCCGAGCTGTTAACTCAGTTCTCCCTTTAGAAAATTAAAGGGATACTCTTGTGTTTGAGCCCAAATGGAGTAACATGCAAAAGTGTTCCATAGGTAAGTTTGAATGACACAAAATGGGTTTTATGACATGACCTACTTACGCTGAAAAATAGGTCACATTCAATAGAGTTATTATTAAATGTACAGATGCTTAATAGATGTTAACACATCAAATTTGATGAGTCTAGGACAATTAATGATGAAGCGTGCCACCTTCACTGAAATTTCACTGAGTTTTTTACCTCTGTGACCTTCAAAAGTAGGTCAAATCGAAAACCCAGGTATTATGTCATGTTCATCAGAAGTATTGACAGAAAAAATGTCATGGTTCTATCAGCGTTCATGAGATATTGATAAAATAAGGTTTTCAAAGATGGCCGCCTGGAGCCCAAATAGCGATCTATTCTTTGTGTGTCAAGTTACGTTGTCATGAGACATCCTCACACCATGTTTTAAATTTCTAGACTCAATAGTGAACAAACGTGCCACCATTGTTGTTAACGGACGATGGACGGCCCGACAGACATAACGTGATGACATAAGCTCACTCAGGTGAACTAAAAAACCACTCACAAGACAATACCCAATCCACCTGCCTATTCCTGATCAAGGTCCTGGTGCAAGGAAGCCCAGTTTAACGTCTCACCAATAAAAGAACGAGGTGATCCTGGCTCATGCTCTTAACAACAAACTGTTGACATAACAGTCTTACCAGTTGAGTTTATCGTATTTTGAATCCAGCATCTCTATGATATGGAAGGTGTAGATGTGTCTGGACTTGTCTGAGGTGTTGGTGTTACTCCTGTGAGCTATCAGGCCATCAATCAGAACCAGGGAACCTGGAAACAAGAAGACAGTTCTATGATATGGAAGGTGTAGATGTGTCTGGACTTGTCTGAGGTGTTGGTGTTACTCCTGTGAGCTATCAGGCCATCAATCAGAACCAGGGAACCTGGAAACAAGAAGACAGTTCTATGATATGGAAGGTGTAGATGTGTCTGGACTTGTCTGAGGTGTTGGTGTTACTCCTGTGAGCTATCAGGCCATCAATCAGAACCAGGGAACCTGGAAACAAGAAGACAGTTCTATGATATGGAAGGTGTAGATGTGTCTGGACTTGTCTGAGGTGTTGGTGTTACTCCTGTGAGCTATCAGGCCATCAATCAGAACCAGGGAACCTGGAAACAAGAAGACAGTTCTATGATATGGAAGGTGTAGATGTGTCTGGACTTGTCTGAGGTGTTGGTGTTACTCCTGTGAGCTATCAGGCCATCAATCAGAACCAGGGAACCTGGAAACAAGAAGACAGTTCTATGATATGGAAGGTGTAGATGTGTCTGGACTTGTCTGAGGTGAGGGTGTTACTCCTGTGAGCTATCAGGCCATCAATCAGAACCAGGGAACCTGGAAACAAGAAGACAGTTCTATGGTATGAAAAGTGTAGATGTTTCTGGACTGAGAGCCAGTTTCCTCACCTTTTTTCACAGGTCCAGGTACGAACGCCTTCTGATCCCATTCTTTGATTGGGGCGGTAAACACAAGGTATGGTTCACCAGGCTTCTTATCTTCATTCCTTACCATCCGTCTGTTGTTACCGAGACCCTCTGAAATAGACGGAAACACTAACAAGTGACCTCAGACCTACTTGACTGCAGTGGAACCTCACTGGGACACTTTGGTTACAGTGACCTGTTTCCCCAAGTCTCGTCTCACTAAGCAGTGCATTCCAAGTTTACCCTGAATTAATGGGTAACAAGTGTTGTTTGACCCAGTTTGACTCGCTGATTACACCCATGGGGGATTGAATATATGGGTTATTAGTTGACTAATAAGCCTAATAATTAAGGAATTTAAGTGTCAACCAAACCAAGGTCACAAAAACGAGTACATGTAATTGGCAAATGAGGTTACACCAAAGTACCATGGTTGTATTATGGTCCCGAACTTGAACATGAATCTATGACCTTGCCTACTTTAAGTCAAATTATACAGTGAGAATGCAATGCAAAATCCGTGGTAAATCTGAGAGAAGACCATGAATATCAAGCACGTTTAAACAAGCGGTACAAGGCACTTGCAGCCTGCACAGCACGCTGCTCATTAACCTTCATGTACAGGAACAGGGAGACTTGTGCGCATGAGTTACAGGCGCATTGAAACTGACAGAATGAAATCGACAAATCAGAGGAAATCATGTTCATTTTGGGGGGTTTCCATCTGTTCTGGTTTGAGCAATCAATATTATCAGAGTTTGAACAGCTCCATATTTTGCTGACCTTGTTACCTTTATGTGATCCAGGGATGAACCAGAGACAGCCGTTCTCTAGTGTCGCATCCTCCAACGCGATCCAGTATCCCATTAGTTTGATTGGTTCGTTGTGGAGGAAGCTCGCATCTTGATGGTTCGTCACCTCGCCACCAATACCTGGTTGCTGCAAAACCAAAACACACATTTTAATGACAAGATGTCAGGAGGCAGATTCTCTCACAAGAGGTTGATGCAATGATTGACCATGATGTCAGGAGGCAGCTTCTCTCACAAGAGGTTGATGCAATGATTGACCATGATGTCAGGAGGCAGATTCTCTCACAAGAGGTTGATGCAATGATTGACCATGATGTCAGGAGGCAGATTCTCTCACAAGAGGTTGGTGCAATGATTGACCATGATGTCAGGAGGCAGATTCTCTCACAAGAGGTTGGTGCAATGATTGACCATGATGTCAGGAGGCAGATTCTCTCACAAGAGGTTGATGCAATGATTGACCATGATGTCAGGAGGCAGATTCTCTCACAAGAGGTTGATGCAATGATTGACCATGATGTCAGGAGGCAGATTCTCTCACAAGAAGTTGATGCAATGATTGACCATGATGTCAGGAGGCAGATTCTCTCACAAGAGGTTGATGCAATGATTGACCATGATGTCAGGAGGCAGATTCTCTCACAAGAGGTTGATGCAATGATTGACCATGATGTCAGGAGGCAGATTCTCTCACAAGAGGTTGATGCAATGATTGACCATGATGTCAGGAGGCAGATTATCTCACAAGAGGTTGGTGCAATGATTGACCATGATGTCAGGAGGCAGATTCTCTCACAAGAGGTTGGTGCAATGATTGACCATGATGTCAGGAGGCAGATTCTCTCACAAGAGGTTGATGCAATGATTGACCATGATGTCAGGAGGCAGATTCTCTCACAAGAGGTTGGTGCAATGATTGACCATGATGTCAGGAGGCAGATTCTCTCACAAGAGGTTGATGCAATGATTGACCATGATGTCAGGAGGCAGATTCTCTCACAAGAGGTTGATGCAATGATTGACCATGATGTCAGGAGGCAGATTCTCTCACAAGAGGTTGATGCAATGATTGACCATGATGTCAGGAGGCAGATTCTCTCACAAGAGGTTGATGCAATGATTGACCATGATGTCAGGAGGCAGATTCTCTCACAAGAGGTTGATGCAATGATTGACGATGATGTCAGGAGGCAGATTCTCTCACAAGAGGTTGATGCAATGATTGACCATGATGTCAGGAGGCAGATTCTCTCACAAGAGGTTGATGCAATGATTGACCATGATGTCAGGAGGCAGATTCTCTCACAAGAGGTTGATGCAATGATTGACCATGATGTCAGGAGGCAGATTCTCTCACAAGAGGTTGATGCAATGATTGACCAAGATGTCAGGAGGCAGATTCTCTCACAAGAGGTTGATGCAATGATTGACCATGATGTCAGGAGGCAGATTCTCTCACAAGAGGTTGATGCAATGATTGACCATGATGTCAGGAGGCAGATTCTCTCACAAGAGGTTGATGCAATGATTGACCAAGATGTCAGGAGGCAGATTCTCTCACAAGAGGTTGATGCAATGATTGACCATGATGTCAGGAGGCAGATTCTCTCACAAGAGGTTGATGCAATGATTGACCATGATGTCAGGAGGCAGATTCTCTCACAAGAGGTTGATGCAATGATTGACCATGATGTCAGGAGGCATATTCTCTCACAAGAGGTTGGTGCAATGATTGACCATGATGTCAGGAGGCATATTCTCTCACAAGAGGTTGGTGCAATGATTGACCATGATGTCAGGAGGCAGATTCTCTCACAAGAGGTTGGTGCAATGATTGACCATGATGTCAGGAGGCAGATTCTCTCACAAGAGGTTGGTGCAATGATTGACCATGATGTCAGGAGGCAGATTCTCTCACAAGAGGTTGGTGCAATGATTGACCATGATGTCAGGAGGCAGATTCTCTCACAAGAGGTTGGTGCAATGATTGACCATGATGTCAGGAGGCAGATTCTCTCACAAGAGGTTGGTGCAATGATTGACCATGATGTCAGGAGGCAGCTTCTCTCACAAGAGGTTGGTGCAATGATTGATCATGATGTCAGGAGGCAGATTCTCTCACAAGAGGTTGATGCAATGATTGACCATGATGTCAGGAGGCAGCTTCTCTCACAAGAGGTTGATGCAATGATTGACCATGATGTCAGGAGGCAGATTCTCTCACAAGAGGTTGATGCAATGATTGACCATGATGTCAGGAGGCAGATTCTCTCACAAGAGGTTGATGCAATGATTGACCATGATGTCAGGAGGCAGATTCTCTCACAAGAGGTTGATGCAATGATTGACCAAGATGTCAGGAGGCAGATTCTCTCACAAGAGGTTGATGCAATGATTGACCATGATGTCAGGAGGCAGATTCTCTCACAAGAGGTTGATGCAATGATTGACCATGATGTCAGGAGGCAGATTCTCTCACAAGAGGTTGATGCAATGATTGACCATGATGTCAGGAGGCAGATTCTCTCACAAGAGGTTGGTGCAATGATTGACCATGATGTCAGGAGGCAGATTCTCTCACAAGAGGTTGGTGCAATGATTGACCATGATGTCAGGAGGCAGATTCTCTCACAAGAGGTTGATGCAATGATTGACCATGATGTCAGGAGGCAGATTCTCTCACAAGAGGTTGATGCAATGATTGACCATGATGTCAGGAGGCAGATTCTCTCACAAGAGGTTGATGCAATGATTGACCAAGATGTCAGGAGGCAGATTCTCTCACAATAGGTTGATGCAATGATTGACCATGATGTCAGGAGGCAGATTCTCTCACAAGAGGTTGGTGCAATGATTGACCATGATGTCAGGAGGCAGATTCTCTCACAAGAGGTTGATGCAATGATTGATCATGATGTCAGGAGGCAGCTTCTCTCACAAGAGGTTGATGCAATGATTGACCATGATGTCAGGAGCCAGATTCTCTCACAAGAGGTTGGTGCAATGATTGACCATGATGTCAGGAGGCAGATTCTCTCACAAGAGGTTGATGCAATGATTGACCATGATGTCAGGAGGCAGATTCTCTCACAAGAGGTTGATGCAATGATTGACCATGATGTCAGGAGCCAGATTCTCTCACAAGAGGTTGGTGCAATGATTGACCATGATGTCAGGAGGCAGATTCTCTCACAAGAGGTTGTTGCAATGATTGACCATGATGTCAGGAGGCAGATTCTCTCACAAGAGGTTGGTGCAATGATTGACCATGATGTCAGGAGGCAGATTCTCTCACAAGAGGTTGATGCAATGATTGACCATGATGTAGCCAATAAAGGTGGGTTCAGGTCGTCCATTAGTGATTTTTGCTGGATGAAGAAATGTCATGGTGGACTAGCAAATCCAAAATTCGTATCAGACTCCCAAACAACTAAGATTTGTATATTGATGGTCTGTGGTATGGTGATTAATCTCAGTCATAATTTCAATGATGGGAACCTTCACCTGTGTAGGACTACTCTGGAGTGAGCCAAACTTGATGAGAGTAATCCTTCCGAGACAGTGACACCATGTATGTACCTGTTGGTTGGACGGCAAGTCTCCTCCAATGATCAATCAATGTTAGTCAGTAAGTGCTCCACTAAGTCATACTCAACCACCAAGTCAATGGAAAAGCCACTAACAGACTCAATCAACAGTCATGACACTGCAGTTACACACAGTGTTGCTCCAAAATGAAGACAATCGCTCGCATGACAGTAGAAAGGATGTTTTTAGTGACGGGGCGTGTAACAGTCTATGATTGAACCAGGATTCAGGTGACCAATCTTGGCAAAGAACCACCTCTGGGAGTTTCTGCCTCAGAACACATGTGCCAAATACTTACATTTCTGTTTGGCATATTTTTATGTAGTTTCTTCGGATGACTGACTCACCTTGAATATGGCCATACTCTGAATGACCGCTGGGTTCTTGAATTCCATCTTTCTCGCAATGTTCTTCACTCGGTCAGAGAATGTGACCCGTTTAAACTCAGGGTTGAGCACATGCAATGCTGAAAGAAAAGAAAAGATATTGCAACAATTTATAAGGGGAGGGTCAACATGATCCTGGCAAGTTTACACCTCCTCTCCCTTCCTACTTTAGATGAGGATTTGGCTGACTGAAGGTAGAAGGGTGAGATCATGTCAGATTGGTGCTGTTGAAAGTCACATGTTCATTAACAGCGCCTGTCACCTCTGCGGTTGTGGATTCAATTCCCAGTTGGTCAGTAGATGTCTCAATGCAAGAGACAGCGTGGCTTGGACAATGTAGGTTTCCTTTGACTGGGCTCTGGTTCCCTCCAAGAGACAGCGTGGCTTGGACAATGTAGGTTTCCTTTGACTGGGCTCTGGTTTCCTCCAAGAGACAGCGTGGCTTGGACAATGTAGGTTTCCTTTGACTGGGCTCTGGTTTCCTCCAAGAGACAGCGTGGCTTGGACAATGTAGGTTTCCTTTGACTGGGCTCTGGTTTCCTCCAAGAGACAGCGAGGCTTGGACAATGTAGGTTTCCTTTGACTGGGTTCAGGTTTCCTCCAAGAGACAGCGTGGCTTGGACAATGTAGGTTTCCTTTGACTGGGCTCTGGTTTCCTCCAAGAGACAGCGTGGCTTGGACAATGTAGGTTTCCTTTGACTGGGTTCAGGTTTCCTCTAAGAGACAGCGTGGCTTGGACAATGTAGGTTTCCTTTGACTGGGCTCTGGTTTCCTCCAAGAGACAGCGTGGCTTGGACAATGTAGGTTTCCTTTGACTGAGCTCTGGTTTCCTCCAAGAGACAGTGTGGCTTGGACAATGTAGGTTTCCTTTGACTGGGCTCTGGTTTCCTCCAAGAGACAGCGTGGCTTGGACAATGTAGGTTTCCTTTGACTGGGCTCTGGTTTCCTCCAAGAGACAGTGTGGCTTGGACAATGTAGGTTTCCTTTGACTGGGCTCTGGTTTCCTCCAAGAGACAGCGTGGCTTGGACAATGTAGGTTTCCTTTGACTGGGCTCTGGTTTCCTCCAAGAGACAGCATGGCTTGGACAATGTAGGTTTCCTTTGACTGGGCTCTGGTTTCCTCTAAGAGACAGCGTGGCTCGGACAATGTAGGTTTCCTTTGACTGGGTTCAGGTTTCCTCCAAGAGACAGCGTGGCTTGGACAATGTAGGTTTCCTTTGACTGGGCTCTGGTTTCCTCCAAGAGACAGCGAGGCTTGGACAATGTAGGTTTCCTTTGACTGGGCTCTGGTTTCCTCCAAGAGACAGCGTGGCTTGGATAATGTAGGTTTCCTTTGACTGGGCTCTGGTTTCCTCCAAGAGACAGCGTGGCTTGGACAATGTAGGTTTCCTTTGACTGGGCTCTGGTTTCCTCCAAGAGACAGTGTGGCTTGGACAATGTAGGTTTCCTTTGACTGGGCTCTGGTTTCCTCCAAGAGACAGCGTGGCTTGGACAATATAGGTTTCCTTCGACTGGGCTCTGGTTTCCTCCAAGAGACAGTGTGGCTTGGACAATGTAGGTTTCCTTTGACTGGGCTCTGGTTTCCTCCAAGAGACAGCGTGGCTTGGACAATGTAGGTTTCCTTTGACTGGGCTCTGGTTTCCTCCATTACAAATTGTCAAATATTGTTTGTGATAACATTTTATGTCTTAACAAACGCTTAGCTCTCAACTCAGTCTTTTTTGATCGATCTTCAAGACATGAGTCGCTGATCATTTCATTCAGCCTGAAACTACTCACCATGTCCTATTTTATTGAGGGATCTGGACTTGTCTACTTGAAGATTACCTGAAAGAAAACATCACATCCATTTGAATACAAACAATCAAAAAACTCTGTGAAACATTTGCAGGGTGGAAATTCGGTGGAATATGGTTCATAAATAATCTTGATGCTTCTGTGACAGGAACAAATCGTACCATGTTGCCCCCGATGAGATCTCCAGGATTTTTCAAGCAACATATTCGGAGTAAAAGCTGAATACACATGTAGTTTGAGACTTGTAGCATACAAACAACAAGTTAATGTTTAGGTTCATACTCACAGTCTGGAGACTGTTGGAGGCCTCACCTGACTTCAACCCCAGTCTATCTTGAAACCTTTCAAAGAGAGCTCAGACAACCTGTTCATTCAGCACATGTACAACCTGAGCATCTCTGACCAGTAGCCACTTATACACCTTGATAGAGTAGGGCACATTGGACAAAGAGACCTGAGCATCTCTGACCAGTAGCCACTTATACACCTTGATAGAGTAGGGCACATTAGACAAAGAGACCTGAGCATCTCTGACCAGTAGCCACTTATACACCTTGATAGAGTAGGGCACATTGGACAAAGAGACCTGAGCATCTCTGACCAGTAGCCACTTATACACCTTGATAGAGTAGGGTACGTTAGACAAAGAGACCTGAGCATCTCTGACCAGCAGCCACTTATACACCTTGATAGAGTAGGGCACATTAGACAAAGAGACCTGAGCATCTCTGACCAGTAGCCACTTATACACCTTGATAGAGTAGGGCACATTGGACAAAGAGACCTGAGCATCTCTGACCAGTAGCCACTTATACACCTTGATAGAGTAGGGCACGTTAGACAAAGAGACCCGAGCATCTCTGACCAGTAGCCACTTATACACCTTGATAGAGTAGGGCACGTTAGACAAAGAGACCTGAGCATCTCTGACCAGTAGCCACTTATACACCTTGATAGAGTAGGGCACGTTAGACAAAGAGACCTGAGCATCTCTGACCAGTAGCCACTTATACACCTTGATAGAGTAGGGCACGTTAGACAAAGAGACCTGAGCATCTCTGACCAGTAGCCACTTATACACCTTGATAGAGTAGGGTACGTTAGACAAAGAGACCTGAGCATCTCTGACCAGTAGCCACTTATACACCTTGATAGAGTAGGGTACATTAGACAAAGAGACCTGAGCATCTCTGACCAGTAGCCACTTATACACCTTGATAGAGTAGGGCACGTTAGACAAAGAGACCTGAGCATCTCTGACCAGTAGCCACTTATACACCTTGATAGAGTAGGGCACATTAGACAAAGAGACCTGCCTACAGTCTCAACCAGGCACAACACAATCCAAATTTAGACCGGTATCATTGCTAAATCAACTCACCTCTTTCATCCAGAGCTCCCTTCTCAAAGAAAAAGCGGATTTTATCTGCGCTGTTGATGAAATAATCGTTGTCATTCTGAAATGAGAACATAAAGCAGACATCA
This sequence comes from Lineus longissimus, assembly GCF_910592395.1. Classification (NCBI taxonomy): domain Eukaryota; kingdom Metazoa; phylum Nemertea; class Pilidiophora; order Heteronemertea; family Lineidae; genus Lineus; species Lineus longissimus. The sequence continues at coordinate 16,649,726 of NC_088320.1, read as the reverse complement.
GATCCACTGAATTAACAAAACATAAGCCTCAGAAAGCAGTTGTTGTTAATTTCACACCTTTACCGCCCATCTCTTCCTCAACATACAGGACCACTAGACAGAACCCGGCACGTACATCACAGCCCTATTGCATACACCTGTTATTGCACCCACTGCAACAAGGTTAGCTTCCACGATCAAATCAATCTTTGCTGCATCCATTTCAACAATTCCTTTTGTGCCGGTACAGACATCTGACTACTACAGTGCAACAATATCCTGTCACGTATTGGAGTATTCCATCCAACGAGCTTGATAGGTGAGACCTTTTTATACCTTGGTTAGTGTGCCCGCCGCTAGGCGATTTTTTGTTGTTGTCATTTAGCGATACCATCGCACTCAAAATCGCTGAAAACCGAGAAAAACTATTTTCACTTTGACCCCGACGGCCACCGTTCAGGTTATTTGTAAATGAGTGAACTCATTTTTAAAGGACCATTGGCATTATTATTGCAGTATGTTTGTTCTTCTGTTGATTCATCAGTAAACTATTTTGATGAATGTGTTTGATGCTTTTCCCATTTTAAAATACATGTTATTCGTTATTTTCTCAGTTTAAGCGCAAGTCCTCGCGCGAAAGACCTTTCCCGCCACTTGAGTGCATGCCGAGATCCAAGTTCACATCACCCTGCTATTAAGACACAGCGTCATTTCCATTTATCGTCGCAGTTGCAGGGTAATCAAGGGCCATCAGCGTGACGTCAGAAAAATCGATATCAGCACCATGACGTCAAGGGGTTGATCCTAGCTGTAGGAAACGCCTTACTAGTGCATCATTCCATGTGGAAAGAGTCGATGCGTGGAGAGCTAACTCGGGTCAAATCAGAGTCAATGTCGGAAAAGCGCGATAATAGTCAGATTTTCAATTTTTCCTTTTTCTGTGCAATTTGTTGAAGGGAACTCCTTACCGTATGTAGAACAGGAGGTGACTGCGCAGCCGATAGCTGGCTAATATTGCCCTTAATAATGCCAATGGTCCTTTAAAGCTCAGGTGCTGTATCTTAAAAAGTTCCATGTCCTGTTAATAAAGCAAAACAGAAACCTGTTATTTTGAAATAAAATTTTATTTTTATTTCTTCTTCCTCCTCTACAGAGCTGCCTCTACAGAAGTCTTCCGGGACAGAAAAAACATTTTTGAAACTTTTATTTCACCCTCCTCAGCTTGTCCTTAGATGAAAAAGTACGCTAACCAAGGTATAAAAAAGTCTCGCCTTATCTCTGAATACATTCTCACCTCAACCTTTTCTGTGTTTGTGGAGAAAGCCATCTTATTTTCTTTCTCAGGATCCATCTCATCAATGATAGATGCGAGTGTCTTCTCCAGAGTGACAACCTCATCAGCAGACAGAAAGTCCTCAATAATGAGATAGCCGTCATCTTCAAACTGAAAGGAATTTATGAAGGGTTGAAGTTAACCTCTTGTAAAATCCTTCTCCAAGACGATTTCAGAAATTCTTATGGCTTGGATATCGACCCGTCTAATTATTGCTGAGTTCCGTTGGTGAGAAAGTCCCTGAGCGGGAGGTTGTTTATCCATAATGGTTCGTCATTTCTCGGGTTTTAAATATATTTAAATCAATTTATCAAAGTTGAGGACCGATATCCACATAAAATCCACAGTTTACCCCCACTCGAATCGACAGTGATTTTTTCTTTTACATTACATTACTCCGGTTCTCAAACATCTTCACTGGCTGCCAGTTGCACAAAGAATTCATTTTAAGGTGCTAATTTTTGCTTTCAGAGCCGTGCACGGCACAGGCCCCGACTATCGTTCGCTCCTTGGCGAGGGTCACCAGAGACACACAATGGCATCTGCTGCCCCGACCCTGGCTTGGCAATTTGCAAAGAAAAAGACAGCGGGAGATAGAGCTTTCGGGATCTGTGCCCCACGTCTCTGGAATGCCCTTCCAACTTTTATTCGTAACATTCAATGTTTTAAATCTTTTAAATCTGCCCTCAAGACCCACCTTTTCAGTGAGGCGTATGTTTTAACTTAATTTCCTGTATGCAAATATGTTTTAATAAGTATGTTTTATTGTGTAAATGCACTTCACTGTACAGCGCCACTGAGAATTAATTTTAAAGTGGCGCTATATAAATAAATAAATTATAATTATTATTTATTTCTTTTGTTATTTTCCATAGTGTGTTGCGCAACCATTGCAAAAAAGCATGTCAAATTTAGGTCGATTTTCTGTTAAATGTTCACTACTCCCCGGAAGAAAGAGAACTAAATGAATGGTGAGGTTTTAGTAAAAGAGGATGTCGTTCTGATCAAAGTGACATCAAGATCATGGTGATCAACGAGTGGTTGCTGAGAACTAGCCATTTCTTTTGGTCGTACGGTGTGGGAGGAACTTTCACATCAATTCACACTGCCAATTTATGCACATTCATGAGTACATGAGCAAATAGATTCGGTGTTGGGGTTGAAGTAGGGCTCTGAAACTTTGCTTGCACACTACGTTTTGGTGATACCAGTTTGGTCAAGATGCTTGTGAAATTGTGACTTGGGCATTGACATTTCTGAACAATTCCACGAGTACTATAATATGGCAAGCCAAAGCGGAAATAATCCAACCCTGGGAAAAAATAATGCAACATTCAAAAGTGCTTGCAACATTTCAAAAATTGTATGCAACATTTCAAAAATTTTATGCAACATTTAGAAAATTACATCAACAATTTCAAAACTACATGCAACCCGCGAGAAATACACATAGGCATAGCCTAGCAAAAATTTTTTTGTGCCAAACTTTTTTCACCTGTCACCTTTTATCAGCTATCGTCCTATCCTATCGTGTACTGACTACTGTAAGTGTAGGGGGTTCGGGGGAGCTAAGCCGGAAGGGAGGCTCACTAAGTCTGTGACTTTACATATCAGAGTTTTTTCAGGGGTGGAGCACGTCAAGCCCCCGTGTACATATGTACATGTACATTGCTGTGCATAGAATATCAAATGCCCTGGACATGGCATGCATGGTGACGGTCACGTGGAGCGCACATAGGCAACAATCGTGACATATTTTGACACGTTAAAAAGGCTGTAAAAACGGTTTTATTCGATTATGAATGCCCATACGCATTTGCAGTTAACCGCCTTCTATTGAATTGACTAATCAGATCGAAAAACTGAAGCACAAATTCGGTGTAAAAGGGACAAATTAGACACCTTTCGGGCCTGTAATTCCGTCATTGAGAACGCCATTTTGTCAAACTGTCACGTGACCGAACGTTGGCGGGAAATGTTCTTGGAAATGTTCCGAGGGCATTCATAATTGATATTCTGATAGTAATGTACATTTGTATTTGTGTTTCGTGCCTTATATGCAAAGATTGTGTTTTGGCCAATAAATTTCATTTCATTTCATTTCATTTAACTTCACCAGGATTTTCAGGGGTTTTTCCCAGACAAATGACACCCTAGAATCGGCAACAACCCCTCCCAGGGTCCACACCTCTCCAAGCGAGTCCAGCTTCCAACTGGATCCTATCTATTGAAGACCCTTTTATGATCCGTGCATCTACCTTACAGCATGAGACCCTTGTATGGTCCGTGCATCCACCTTACAGCATGCGGACTGTAAGTGTAACAAGGCTGTTCTACTTCTAAGACACCCAGGCCATTGAGCCATGGCGAGTCCAGCCTCCAACTGGAGGCTACCTGGGTCATTCTACTGAAAAGGTATAAAGTGATGTCACAGCACTGGACACAGCATAAATATCCCAATTGTGTGCCATGCATTCAAATTGACCGTCTTTTTAATGATATTACTATAATGTTCAGTAATTCCAATGCTTAGGTTTTGTCTGAATATCACAACTTTTAGAAGAACCCCTTTTAAAAATGCGAAATGGGTAAAATTATTGTGTCACAATTCCAAATACCCATGTTTCCCCATCTCCCAATATCTATATGATAAGATAAGCTTTAACCTTTTGCTTTTAAAATGTGAAATAGTACCAACAGATCTCACATACAGCTCCATGTTCGATTATCTACCACACTTTTATAAAATAATGCCATGATAGCACCTGTCACTGGGTTTCTTGTCAGTGGTGTTACTTGAACCAGATTGACAGCTGGAAATAATGAATGATCCCTTAGTACCTATTTTCAACACCAGATGACAGCTGCTCACAAGAAACAGCCTCTGTCAATAACCTCAAAAGTATGTAAAACTTTCCGAATTGTTGATGATATTGACTTATTTTCATTGATTTGTAGTGCCGGCCACTTTTAGCGAGGGGCCGGACGGGGTGACCCACGTGCTGATTCAGGTGTGCACTACCGCGACTATTTAGGTGCGAGCATGATACGGTGCATTATGCATGAAATGTGCACGAAACCGGACAAGATACGGGATAAACTTACTCTGTAGACTTCTGTTGTTTTTCTGCCCCGAGACTGGGCCTGCGAGGGCTTTTATGCGGTCCGGGAGTGACGTCACTGGGTCCTCCACCTGCTGACGTCACGGGATACCGGCTGTTGGTGACGCGCTCGATATCCCTCCGTACCACAGATTCTACGAGTATTTTAAATCAGTGGTGTTATCCAAATATCTCCACCATTATATCAATCATAATCAAAATACTGATGGGTGGTGAAGGAGTAGGCATGTCCTTGTAGTACAATGCATTGAAGCTCAAAGTCGTTGCCAGTAGTAGGGAGCATTCATTATTTTTTACTGGAAATGTCAGTGGTGTTACTCGTCAGTAGTGTTACAAGTTTTCGAGTAACACCACTGACCATATTGTCATTTTTCTATGTATTTATTGTGGTTGTGGTCTGGGGCTTATTTTCTTAAGTGAAGTTGTTGATGATTCACACTCGGAGTTGGCTACAGATAGCACTAATAAGCTAGTTAGAGATTCTCAAGAAGAATCTGGTGAATATAGTCATACTGAGGCACAAACTGATACTGTTCATGACCACGTTGATTTACCTGACATACTCGAAAGACCAACTCCATGTCTAAGCCAGCTTCATGTTGGCAGACTCTGTGTGGTCATTTATGACGAGATACCATATCCAGGTAAGATTCTTCAAGTAGTCGAGGATGAAGTCCAAGTTAGTTGCATGAAAAGTATGGGAAAAAATAAGTTTTACTGGCCGAGCCCTAAGAAAGATGTCAGCTGGTACTCAGATAGTGATCTCATCTGCCTCATATCGGATCTTCGGCAGGACAATAGGCGATCTCGATACTACCAAGTAGATCCAAAAGTATGGGCTGTCATAGAGAAGCAGTTTGTTGAATAATTTGGTTTTTAGCCTATCATGTTGGGGTAGATGAATCACTCACTGCCAAGTTCTAGTATCAAAAGTTTAACTATTTTCAGTACTAGTGGCAGGCTCTGATTTTTCACACTGACTACAACTGCAAATTTCATTGTTACAGTTTCCAATTTAAGTGTTACAGTATTACTATTCGATATCAGTTATTGACCGTGTTTGTTTTTGGGCTTTTTGAAATGCAAAAATTCCATTGAGGTCAGTGGTTACCATTTAGCCCTATTAACAACAGTAATTGTCATTACCGGGTATTAGTGTTAGTGTTATTTCATGATTTAGAGAGAGAGAGTAAAGATTATTTCTGAGACATGAACAAAATTTTGTTACTACAGTATAAGATATCTAGAATATTTTATCTAAACCTTCTATGAACATGATGTGTGCATATTCTGATAGTAACATCACTGACAATGATAATGCTGTACCGGTTAAAGTGTGTTCAATATGTTTATGTTTGCCTATTGGTGCATAGTCATGTACTCATCGTAAATACTGAATGGCGAGTATGACTAGACACCAGATCATGACTCTACTACTGTCATTAATTTACTAATCCGGTCAGTGGTGTTACTTAGTGTCAGTGGTGTTATTGCTGTATCAGTGGTGTTACCAATGATTAAAGTCTTTCCAAGCGTAATAATATACACATTGTTAGCTTGAACAGTTGACTTTAATATGTAGTAGGAATGGTCATTTATCCCTGTCATAACTACAGCCACAGTGGTCATACTACATTTGATAGATATAGACATTTGTGACCTCAGTTTACCATGTTTAGCTCCAGGGGTGAGTAAATAGCACCAATGGCCAATTTTATCAGTAACAATGTACATAATATTGACAGGGGAGTTCAAAGTGACCATAACACTAGATAAATAACTATGCATGGTCATTCCTCGAGTATACTGCGGTACACCATGACCCAAAAAAATGTCAGGTAACACCACTGACAAATAATCCAGGGTTTGATACATTCCCTAGGGATTCCAGAAATATTGTAATATGTGAGCTCCACTACTGTTGAAAAAAAACTATATTTTTGTAATGTTAACTTTTGATAATAAAAGTTTTTTATTTGGAAATACCATGTTTCTCATTTTTTGGCTCTGCTGGTTTTATACCTTTTCAGTAGAATGACCCACCTATTGAAGGCCCTTGTATGGTCCGTGCATCCACCTTGCAGCATGCGGACTGTGAGTGTAACAAGGCTGTTCTACTTCTAGGACACCCAGGCCATTGAGCCATGGCGAGTCCAGCCTCCAACTGGAGGCTACCTATTGAAGGCCCTTGTATGGTCCGTGCATCCACCTTACAGCATGCGGACTGTGAGTGTAACAAGGCTGTTCTACTTCTAGGACACCCAGGCCATTGAGCCATGGCGAGTCCAGCCTCCAACTGGAGGCTACCTATTGAAGGCCCTTGTATGGTCCCTGCATCCACCTTACAGCATGCGGACTGTAAGTGTAACAAGGCTGTTCTACTTCCAGGACACCCAGGCCATGGAGCGATGATTAGACTCTCAAAGTCCTGGTGCAGCATTTAGTGTTTGATTGGAAGAAAGTCACACATGCTAAAATATCAAAGTATACAATCAAACTTTTCCATTCAAACGTCGAAGACGGATTTCTATCGATATCTTTAACCATTTCTTTTCAAGACATCAAAAACAATAAACTTAACAACAATTTCTGATGTTTTCCAGTAAATAAGCATAAATAACTTTATTACACGTTATGATAATTTGATAATGAAGTGATTCACACCAATGAACTGGCATTTACATGTGGCATCTAGCGTACACTTCATTCCTTCGAGGACAAAGTTACCGCGTCAACAATATAAACCATCATTGTGATGACAGAAATGAGCAAGCTGTGTCACGTGGGCGCTGCAATCGCTGTCTGGATTGATCAGTAATCCTTATGAAATGCAAGGAACATGACATTTTGCATTAGCGTGACGCTGTTATGTTGAGCCAATTAATGCGTGTTGCGTCATCGTTTATGAAGGTCACTGGTAAAAACATAGTAATGTACAACAACGAGATTAACAGGCACTGAACTACTCAGAAACCGAGGAGTCTTTCTTGCATAAATAGCAATCTATAAATAAGAATTCATACCTTAATATTGGTCGCAAAAAAAAGGCCATTAATTTGGTCTTGCTCAAATAGACGAGGGAGGAAACCACATGTCCTCTAAGGGTTAAAAATGTCAACAAGGTTTTTGAATACAAACACATGTAGAACATGGCCAAATGAGTGCTCACATGGTTAATGGGAAATAATTATATGATAGCATGATCCCCTTTTTACAAGATATTCCTACAAAACATCTCTGTGTCAAGGATATATCATGAACTACATTCAGTAAGCCCCCAGAGACAAGCAGGTCACAACAGATTAAGTCACAACCTTCATCTTTTTGACAGTAATAGATCACATGTATCAGCATCTTCAGAAAAGATACACCTGTCAACGAGCTGGCAGTGATATTCTTCCAAGCACAAGCTCACCTGTGAGTGTTGATAAGGAACACGTGCTCAGCCAGGATCGGCTCCAAGCACAAGCTCACCTGTGAATGTTGATAAGGAACACGTGCTCAGCCAGGATCAGCTCCAAGCACAAGCTCACCTGTGCATGTTGATAAGGAACACGTGCTCAGCCAGGATCAGCTCCAAGCACAAGCTCACCTGTGAGTGTTGATAAGGAACACGTGCTCAGCCAGGATCAGCTCCAAGCACAAGCTCACCTGTGCATGTTGATAAGGAACACGTGCTCAGCCAGGATCAGCTCCAAGCACAAGCTCACCTGTGAGTGTTGATAAGGAACACGTGCTCAGCCAGGATCAGCTCCAAGCACAAGCTCACCTGTGTGTGTTGATAAGGAACACGTGCTCAGCCAGGATCAGCTCCAAGCACAAGCTCACCTGTGTGTGTTGATAAGGAACACGTGCTCAGCCAGGATCAGCTCCAAGCACAAGCTCACCTGTGTGTGTTGATAAGGAACACATGCTCAGCCAGGATCGGCTAAATGTGATCTTGGCATCTCAACATCTTTGCAGCTAACAAAACCAATCTCCAGCACGTGGTTCGTCCGAGAGTGGCTTCACCTGAACACACCATAATTAGGGGAAGCAAGCAGCAGCTAGATTGCATCAACAAACTTCATCACGTCTTACCAATAATCAAATATAGAAATATCACTGCTCATGTCATCACTTACACAAATATATTTTGTCAAAATGCTTGTGAACAAGAAGAAAATCTTCTTTCCAGCTGACACTCCATTATTACAGGACGCATCTTCCAAGTAAGTCACCAGATTGGATCAGATTTATCATGAGGTGCATAAAGTCCAAGGGACAAATATTTAAAGTGAGTGTCTATCTGAACTGGATCTGGCTAATCCTGAGGCCTATACAGTCCTTGCCGATCTCGGTGACTTTAGATACGCGGCACACCTCGCCCTTGTACTGCGGATGATAGCAGGCCTGACTTAGCGGACACTTCACCACTGGTTTACCCCTGGAAGATAATGGCAACAACCTTTGAGTTGAGAAAGAGAGTTGGATGTGTTTGGTGATAATTGATGATAATACATCAAGAAGCCAGGTGAGTGAAAATAATCTAGTCGGAGCCTTGACACAATTATATATTTTCTTTGACAATCCAGTACTGACGAGGCTTTATCAACTGACTAAGATGAAGTCAATTTGAAGCAAGGAGAGAACACTTTTTGTATGAACTGCGGTTTCTGGAAAATGCTGTTCTGATTCAATTCTATGATGGATTTATCCTCTTCTTAATTTGAAAGATTATTTTTATCCCATTGTGTTTTGATCTGTTTACACAAAATGTGACGACGCCCACAACATTATTTTGGATTTTCAAATCGAATCTAAAAATAAGTAAATATGTGGAGGGCGTCACATCATGACTGTTACAAAATCTGGCATATCGTGAGGAATCCTCCCCGGCCCTGGCTAGTGCTGGTCTCTGAGTGCAGAGCACCATGCTGGTGAACATGCAGGAAGCGCCACCCTCCCCGGCCCTGGCTAGTGCTGGTCTCTGAGTGCAGAGCACCATGCTGGTGAACATGCAGGAAGCGCCACCCTCCCCGGCCCTGGCTAGTGCTGGTCTCTGAGTGCAGAGTACCATGCTGGTGAACATGCAGGAAGCGCCACCCTCCCCGGCCCTGGCTAGTGCTGGTCTCTGAGTGCAGAGTACCATGCTGGTGAACATGCAGGAAGCGCCACCCTCCCCGGCCCTGGCTAGTGCTGGTCTCTGAGTGCAGAGCACCATGCTGGTGAACATGCAGGAAGCGCCACCCTCCCCGGCCCTGGCTAGTGCTGGTCTCTGAGTGCAGAGCACCATGCTGGTGAACATGCAGGAAGCGCCACCCTCCCCGGCCCTGACTAGTGCTGGTCTCTGAGTGCAGAGCACCATGCTGGTGAACATGCAGGAAGCGCCACAAGGAAACTTACTTGTAAATCGGTGTGAATGATGCGGCACAGATATCAAATGGATTGTGTTGGTCGTACTTGAGCTCATGGGCGTCCGACGGGTTCTTCTCACAAGCCTGCAGGATCTTACGCGTCTGAAGAGAGATGCCGTTATTTCACCAGGATTGTCTACAATACTTAGATAAGAGCTGCGGTCAACTGGCACATTATCAACTAAAAACAGGTGATCTTGTGATGTGATGTAGGAGGAAACCGGTGGACCAGAAGTCTGAGAGGACGGCAATCCTCTGCACAAGAATTGACTTGTGATCATAAACCACACACAAAAAGACCTTAAAGTGTATTTCCTACAACAAGTACAATGCCCTTCCCTTGCCTCAGTAGATATCAAAGTATCGTCAAGTCATATGCAAGTTACTGATTGGACTCTATTGTCCACATGTTCAGCAGGCCTTATCCAGCTAACTGATCTGCCCAAGACTTATGAATTGGAAATGAGACGCTCCAATTTCACCACAAGAGAAAATGTCAAAATTAGGCTGAATCGTTGGTGTGCGAAATCGCCTTTAACCACCATTCACTTCTACCTACCTGTGTAGCAACTTCTGGTCTCGGTCCACATTCAAGAAGACGTCTGGCAAATGATGCCGCTGTCTTATAATTCTTTAGTTTAAAGAAGAGATTGAGAGCTGTCCTCAAAGTCAGGATGAGATGAACTGACTGGAGATTACAATGTGTGAAGTAGGCTGCCATCTGTAACATTAGATGATTACGATATTAGCAAACATCAAAACTATCTTATTCTTGTAATATTTACAATATAGTTATCCTATCAATGTAAGTAACAATGAAAAATATGTAAATTTAACAACAAAATATCAGACTCAATAGATGTTTAGAGCAAAAGTGACGTCTAATGCAGCAGTCAATGTAAAAGCCAGTACTCGATGGTCAGGCTAACGACAGTCGACACTTTCATGTTTTGTGAATCTTAATCCTATTTGTTTGTATAAACTTACCTCACATATGCGTTTTTGTTCATCAAGAGTTGACTTGGGCATGTCCTTCCGTGTTAACTCCATACTCAAACCAACTATATATTCACGACAAATCTCGAGAAGTTGTTGGGCCTGAAATGAATGAGAATTCTGATGAGCACAAAAGGGAATTCACGCCACTCCCTCCATGACTGTAAATCTCAATATTTCCGCTATCAGTTTCCAGGATTATTGGAATTTTCTCCAAAATGGTCGAATTTTCTCCAAAACTAGACCTTAAATCTGAAGACTCGTTAGAAAGCAATTGAAGATGAACATTGGTGCTGTGCGTAACTGTATGACCTCCTTGAACTGCCAATGGTTGGCCATCAACTACAGGGTGATAAAGTCATTTAACTTTTAAAATCAAGTGTAGACTTTCAACCCAACTTGACATGGCCACATAAACACGAGTAAAACCTGTGAGGCCACTTTACCGTACCTCAGCGATTTCCTGTTTGTTTTGTACGACGAGGAGAGGAATGGTGAGCAGGATGGAGCGGAAGCGCTCAGCCGCCTCCACAAACTTGCCCTGCGTGGTCATCTGGTAGGCACCCTGCAACCGCTGAACCAAGTCGTTTAGTTTTAACCCGACTGCTGCCATCCCACCCTTTGCTCCAGCCTCACGCCTGAAAATAACACATCATTTGACAGATCTGAACAAGCTCCTGCAATAGAGTCAATTGTTGATCATTGAAACAAAATCACTTTTCCCCTAAAATCTTGTTCACGTGCAGATCTGACCGACACATTAGTAAGGTCATGCGTTATGCCTTATGAAGATTAAATGACAGCTGAAATAACTCACAGATGAGAGTTGTCTTTAACTAAAAGAGAGCGTTTAGAACTTGAACATCCAAGTTTCCTTTATGTAAGGAACAAAGAGTCGAAAGATTTGTGACCAACTTTCTTTTGTAAAAGATTTCAAGACTTTCAAACCCACATATTTTCCATGAAATGTTCAGCACTTTAAAACAGGAGCTGAAGTAACATGACATAAAGCATAAAGAGGATGAGAACTAACTGTTCTTAACATGTCACCGCCAGATTATGAAATGACATTCAAATCTTACCAATTTCTGTGAGGATAACCAAACATAGGTGGCGTTGATGGCAGGTTGGCGTACGCAGTGCGGCTGCGAGCGTATGTCTGTAAGAACACCTGTTTATACGGCTCAAAGGCAACGACACCAACTTGATCATGCAACAGCTGGAAGGGAAAGACAAATTACCAAATGAAGGGGGGGTCATAGTTGTAGATGTTTACATTGAAATCCTGAGCCAAATCCATAGTCTTCAATAACCAGAAAAAATAACTCAATAAAGACAGTATGCCTAGCCTTTTCAAAAAACTTGCAGATGATATCTCGGTTTATGTTGCGTTTATCCTCAAATCCCCCAAGATAGATCATGTGTTTCCATATTTGATGATTGAATTAGGCTTCTCAAACATGCTCGATCCCATACGATATCATCATTTTAGGCGCGCTGAACAGTTCAAGTGGTACATTCTGCCGTTAACTGTCTAAATACACAAACTATATGAAATCCAATGTGGCGATCGGATCTTCTTACGCAAAAATAAACAAGGACAAATTAAGAATAGCAAAATTTTGAAAAACGTCTAATGTCAAAAAAGGATGGCTGCGAAATAAATCCTATGTTATGCACTTACCCTCATGGCTGTCTCAAACGAGCCAGCCAGGATATGATCGACTGGCAGCTGTGAATTATTACACCATATCTGGGCCTGGCTTGTGCCCTTGGTCGGTGGTACGAAGTATCCCTCGTCATCTCCACCAGCGATCGGACCAACATCCTTGAACAAAAACACAACATGAGCTCAAACATATCAAGCTTCACTCATGACTCCATGCAATTGGTGATAACAAGAGAACCAACCTCCCTGAGGGTAACCCTACCTCAGAGTCATGGTGAACAACCTCACCAGGGGGTAACCCTACCTCAGAGTCATGGTGAACAACCTCACCAGGGGGTAACCCTACCTCAGAGTCAAGGTGAACAACCTCACCAGGGGGTAACCCTACCTCAGAGTCATGGTGAACAACCTCACCAGGGGGTAACCCTACCTCAGAGTCAAGGTAAACAACCTCACCAGGGGGTAACCCTACCTCAGAGTCATGGTGAACAACCTCACCAGGGGGTAACCCTACCTCAGAGTCATGGTGAACAACCTCACCAGGGGATAACCCTACCTCAGAGTCATGGTGAACAACCTCACCAGGGGGTAACCCTACCTCAGAGTCAAGGTGAACAACCTCACCAGGGGGTAACCCTACCTCAGAGTTAAGGTGAACAACCTCACCAGGGGGTAACCCTACCTCAGAGTTAAGGTGAACAACCTCACCAGGGGGGTAACCCTACCTCAGAGTTAAGGTGAACAACCTCACCAGGGGGTAACCCTACCTCAGAGTCATGGTGAACAACCTCACCAGGGGATAACCCTACCTCAGAGTCATGGTGAACAACCTCACCAGGGGGTAACCCTACCTCAGAGTCATGGTGAACAACCTCACCAGGGGGTAACTCTACCTCAGAGTCATGGTGAACAACCTCACCAGGGGGTAACCCTACCTCAGAGGCAAGGTGAACAACCTCACCAGGGGATAACCCACCCTCCGAGTCAAGGTGATCGTCTCTAATCATAAAGGCCTAAACTGAAACCCTCTATGGAGTTTACATGCAAAGCCTTTCCTCTGAGGGACAGGTTATCCTCGAAGAGGTGGTCACTGACACCTCTTCAATTACGTAACATTGGAGCAAGAATTCTCAGATCTGTGATGACTATTATTTGATGCCATGACCAAAGTTGATACACCGACTGCTGGCCTACTACTGACATTGGCATTCTGACTTTTGAATTGAATTACTGAAATGTGAACTCTTGAAGAGATGCGAAAGAAGATTTGCGAAGAAAATTTGATCCATGATCACTTACCAGATCAGCGGGCAGCTCAAGGTCCTCATCACCCACGTCCCATCCACCGCCATCATCAGCCTTGCCAACCAGGTCCTCATCATCAAGACCCTCGCCACCACCAAATCCACCATCTGAAATATGAACAGGTATAAAAAATAATAACATCACAACTTGGTGACCTCAGATGTTAACTGCAACACAGGAATTTTATGTGATATCTCAATAGCATTCAAGTACTAATGGGTATTCTCCTGATCTTCACAAAATTGTGAGATCGCTGGCCAAATGATATGACAAACTGATATAGTCCAGTTGACAATCACAAATAACTGTAGTTGGTACAAACCTTCATCAAGGAGGAGATCCGCATCATCACCCCATCCTTCCTCGTCACCGCCTGCCACAGCTGTCATGGCCGACACGCCTGTCGCTGCCCCGCGAGCAGCCATGGCACCCTCGAAGAATCCCTTGGTGACGGTCAGCAGCGGCCAGTTACTCTCCTGCTGGTTGATAGGTGGTGGTGGCTGCAGCAGGGTGGCACCGGGGAACACTTCAGGTAGGTTTTCCTTCTGCGAATCAAACTGGTTCTTGAGTTCCTCCGCCTCGTCATCAAGACCGTGCGTGGCAGCCGTCAGGTATGCCAGCGCCTCTGAAACATACAACACAACCAGTCAATACTCATAACACAATAGCAGAAGGACGACCTTTAGATGGAGCCAGAGGGTCTAAATCAAAAGTCAAGTAACAAGTGAAAAAGCAAGCTGCACATTACTCACTCTGTCCACAGTTCTTGAGGATGCGCACTCGCTCCGACACGTCACCAAGGAAGAGAGCGTTCTGGAAGTGGCCGCTCGTATCTTTACGGATCTCAGCTGAAAGTCACCAACAGAAGATTAGACAGGAGTAGCCAGGATTTCTAGAGGGGTGTCAAAAAGACAAAGACAAGTTCTAATCACTCTTATCAAGAGATATTAGTGGCAGAGTGGTTAGAGTGTAGGGCAGCGTGACGGTGGTGTGGCAGAGTGGTTAGAGTGTAGGGCAGCGTGATGGTGGTGTGGCAGAGTGGTTAGAGTGTAGTGCAGCGTGACGGTGGTGTGGCAGAGTGGTTAGAGTGTAGGGCAGCGTGACGGTGGTGTGGCAGAGTGGTTAGAGTGTAGGGCAGCATGACGGTGATGTGGCAGAGTGGTTAGAGTGTAGGGCAGCGTGACGGTGATGTGGCAGAGTGGTTAGAGTGTAGGGCAGCGTGACAGTGGTCTGGCAGAGTGGTTAGAGTGTAGGGCAGCATGACGGTGGTGTGGCAGAGTGGTTAGAGTGTAGGGCAGCGTGACGGTGGTGTTGCAGAGTGGTTAGAGTGTAGGGCAGCGTGACGGTGGTTAGAGTGTAGGGCAGCGTGACGGTGGTGTGGCAGAGTGGTTAGAGTGTAGGGCAGCATGTCGGTGGTGTGGCAGAGTGGTTAGAGTGTGAGGCAAGAGAACGTAGAAGATGACGTCACCCCGACTGAAATCACAGCTCGACTCACCGATCTTCATCATCTTCTTGAGTTTCTCCAGGTTGCCTGTGATCAGGTAGATGAACGAGAGCTTGTCAAAGTTCTTGGTTCGCTGGTAGGCCATCTCGACCACCTGGTGGTTACCCTGCAGTAGCGCCACCTCTCCCAGCTTCTCCCAACAGTTCTTGTCATCGAGGGCACGCGCCGCATCAAGGGCAATCTATGAGAGGAAGTGGGAATCAATCTTTGTCAATACAACGTTCACTCAGAATCTAAAAGCTTGGCGTGGTCAGGCAGCCAAGGCCTCACACTCGTACTCCTAACATTGTAGGTTTCCAAACTTACATGGACACATTGCCACTTTGCTAGGGCAAGTCACTTTACTCGATTGCCATGTTTTTTTAATGTGACACAAAAGTAAGATTCCTTGTATGTGGTGCTCGGGCCAGGGCAATAATGGACATTCCTCTGGCAGATCAGAATACAATAACTAAAGTCAACTTACATCGATCTTGCCACACTCCAAGGCAAGTCCAAACCGTGTCTTCTCGTCCTTAACGAAGTGTAGCGCCACCTCTGGGTAGCCCTTCTTCTGCAAGTAGGCGATGATTGACTGGCCGACCAACTTGGCATTGCGCACCATGTGCAGAACCTTGAGGAAAACATGCAAGTTTCAATTATTGATATTGAATGCATGTAGCCAGCAATCACATCATGGAATGTGTTTATTATCTACGTCCAAGTGATCTTTGTCACTCCAGAAACAAATGATTTCATCCACATACTGAAACTCATTTCATGAACAACATCAAATTCAGTTTAGCCAACCTTGCTAAAATTGGCAGCACACCAACACCTACCTCATCATATTTCCTGTTGACGAGAGCCAACTTGAACTTGAACTCAGTGGGATCGATTCCCAGGACACGGGGGCGGCACTCGCGGTCCAAGCAGTAGATGCTGTTGCCTTTCACCCTGGTGATGTAGATGGGCAGGTCCAGGGTACGGATGATCCCGTGGTCTCTAAACACATCAAAACAAGTGCTTGTCTTATATTCAATATTGAAATCTCAAATTCAGAACAATAAGTTACAGCATGAATTACACCAAGCTGAATTAAGTAGAATGCTTTTGGAGCCATACTTGATGACATACTGCAGAAATCAGAGTGATATGTTGGCGTGATTATATAGTTTTCTCAACTCTTCATCACACAGCCATGTTTTAGATGAGACCCTTGGTGATGCAGTCAGGAGGTCAGTAGTTGAGTTGTGTTCAGACGTTACTGTCCGGGCAACTCTTCATCACACAGCCATGTTTTAGATGAGACCCTTGGTAATGCAGTCAGGAGGTCAGTAGTTGAGTTGTGTTCAGACGTTACTGTCCGGGCAACTCTTCATCACACAGCCATGTTTTAGATGAGGCCCTTGGTGATGCAGTCAGGAGGTCAGTGGTCGAGTTGTGTTCAGACGTTACTGTCCGGGCAACTCTTCATCACACAGCCATGTTTTAGATGAGACCCTTGGTGATGCAGTCAGGAGGTCAGTGGTTGAGTTGTGTTCAGACGTTACTGTCCGGGCAACTCTTCATCACACAGCCATGTTTTAGATGAGACCCTTGGTAATGCAGTCAGGAGGTCAGTGGTTGAGTTGTGTTCAGACGTTACTGTCCGGGCAACTCTTCATCACAAAGCCATGTTTTAGATGAGGCCCTTGGTGATGCAGTCAGGAGGTCAGTGGTTGAGTTGTGTTCAGACGTTACTGTCCGGGCAACTCTTCATCACACAGCCATGTTTTAGATGAGGCCCTTGGTGATGCAGTCAGGAGGTCAGTGGTTGAGTTGTGTTCAGACGTTACTGTCCGGGCAACTCTTCATCACACAGCCATGTTTTAGATGAGGCCCTTGGTGATGCAGTCAGGAGGTCAGTAGTTGAGTTGTGTTCAGACGTTACTGTCCGGGCATTTTATATGATGATTTCAGATGGCATCTCTGGAAGCTTTCATTCCAAGTGTACCACACAGTGCCTGCAGAGAATGCCTCACTTTCAAATTGTTCAGCAGAAGATCCAAACGCACATCACAAACATTCTCAAGTGATCAGCTTTTGCCTTACTCGGGAAGTATATAATCGACCAGTCAGCTTTAAAGGGAGTCTTTAGGCAGGAGAAAGATGGGCACGATTCAGTCACAAGAAGTCACCAATAGGTGTGCCCACAATCTCACAGTACGTACCCATTGATGAGAGCATATTTGATATGGTTACTGGTCGTGTAGACAAACACGCCAGACTCCTCCCACGCACCACTCTTCACACGGATATTCTCATGAATGGTACACAGGTTCTCCATCTTGCGGTTACAGATTGTGATGCCTGCAATCGACAACGTAGAATAAACATTCAGGTTTCAGCAATAGACACGCGGCAGACGGCGAACAGCCCTTCATCTCTCATTCACTGTAAACCATCACATTTTGCAATCCATTTCTACGACCCAAACTTTATTTATATTTTATTTAAGATAAACTTTCACACAACTCTGAACAAAAACCCCATGTAACCCATAGGTCTGTACAGACAACTCTGAACAACAACCCCAGGTCACCCATAGGTCTGTACACACAACTCTGAACAACAACCCCAGGTCACCCATAGGTCTGTACAGACAACTCTGAACAACAACCCCATGTAACCCATAGGTCTGTACAGACAACTCTGAACAACAACCCCATGTCACCCATAGGTCTGTACAAACAACTCTGAACAACAACCCCATGTAACCCATAGGTCTGTACAGACAACTCTGAACAACAACCCCATGTAACCCATAGGTCTGTACAAACAACTCTGAACAACAACCCCATGTCACCCATAGGTCTGTACAGACAACTCTGAACAACAACCCCATGTCACCCATAGGTCTGTACAGACAGTGAACATTAATGAGTCGATTGAATGTTGTGTTAACTTACCGTGCTTGCTGAGCAGAGCCACAAACTGGACGTCGGCTGACCAGACCACATACTTCACTTTGGTCACCTTTACACTGGCAAGAGACCTGCAAACATCAATAAGAAAACTGCATGAAATGATTTTCTCCAGCCTGAAAGCTCGCGACCACAGACTCGAGACTTCAGTGTTTATATACCCCATGTGCGCTGATCTGGCAGACAAGACATCGGAAAACCAAAAAGTGACATAGAAAAGTTCATTTAAACTGAACCAAAATAACGACACCAGAGACGGACCTTCATAAAATAACACTCTCCTCACCACACTTGATAACATTGCAGAGCTTAGTTTGCGAAAGATGCAGGAAAGACATATGACATGGCTGAGAGTGCAGTCTGGTGCTGCAGTAATAATATCCAGATGACACAGATCTTTTCTCTTGTTTGGTCTGGCATACTCTTGTGAGAAAGAAGGTGACTCTCTTGACAGCTTCATCTTTTTGGTATTCATTCACACCCACCTTTTCTGCTGGACGTCAAACAGTGTAATGCCATCACTGTCCTTGAGTAGGAGGCAGCCAGTACCGGCGTAGAAGATGTCCTCACAGTTGGGGGCCTGCACCTTCTTGGTGATCTCATTCTTCAGATTCTTGATCACAATCTGAAAGTAACGAATGTCAAGTTGACTCCAACCACTGTGTGACTAATCACCCATAAGATTCCACAGAGGGGGGCAGCTAATAGCCATGGTGAAGAGCTCAAGTTTCCCTCATCTATGAAGCAACACCTAAGGCCAACATGGCAGCTGTGATTGGAGGGCAGCTAATAGCCATGGTGAAGAGCTCAAGTTTCCCTCATCTATGAAGCAACACCTAAGGCCAACATGGCAGCTGTCATTGGGGGGGCAGCTAATAGCCATGGTGAAGAGCTCAAGTTTCCCTCATCTATGAAGCAACACCTAAGGCCAACATGGCAGCTGTGATTGGGGGGCAGCTAATAGCCATGGTGAAGAGCTCAAGTTTCCCTCATCTATGAAGCAACACCTAAGGCCAACATGGCAGCTGTCATTGGGGGGCAGCTAATAGCCATGGTGAAGAGCTCAAGTTTCCCTCATCTATGAAGCAACACCTAAGGCCAACATGGCAGCTGTCATTGGGGGGCAGCTAATAGCCATGGTGAAGAGCTCAAGTCTCCCTCATCTATGAAGCAACACCTAAGGCAAACATGGCAGCTGTCATTGGGGGGCAGCTAATAGCCATGGTGAAGAGCTCAAGTTTCCCTCATCTATGAAGCAACACCTAAGGCCAACATGGCAGCTGTGATATTGTTGATTTGGAATAAATCATACCCTGGTAACTATTTCTATTTGAACCCGAGGGGACATCAACAGCAGGAGTCACAAGGCTGCACAATCACGACATTTTCACCCTCACAAAGCCTCGGGAGACATCCTGAAGGGACGACATTCGGCATGTTACCCTCCGTGGCGGGCATTATTTATTATCTCGTACCAAAAGTCATTGGTAAAAAAGAATCGGCTATTTACGTAGAGATGCCGTCGTCAGATAAAACACTGGTCGCAGTAAACCATATCAACTCATATGTGATCAAAACTCGACAGAAAAGCTTGTAATGTCAATGTGTATTTGGCAGTATAGTATGATTGTCAACGAGAAACGACACACTCTTGGCATATCATATAAATTTTACCCGCCACGGAGGGTAACATGCTGAATGTCGACCGGCTGGAGCAGGCAACATTGCTAATACCACACAGTCATGTGACATGTATCAGCCAATCATATTCACGGAATCTCACTTGAGGTATGAGATAAGATAAAGACATACTTGAGACTACTACTTACTGTATGTGTTCGGTCAAGAACGGCAAATCTGTTCCTTGCGACCCAAACAGCCGTCAGGCCCGACGAGCGCTTCCCCTCAGGGGCTGAAACAAGGAGATTGAGGTAAAAGTGAACATTTCCAACAATGCCTGGAGTGTAGCCAAGAGAGGTCATGTTTACACTTGGCTGCTTGGACAACATCATCCAATATCAAGTTCATAGACTCACCTCGGCCCTAGTCGAGTGAACCTTGCCCTGGTGCTGGTTATCAAACAGCATCTTTACATCATTCGCTGTTTTAACTAAGCCTCCAATAGAATGGTATTTTTCACTCTGAAAACTATTTTTATGTTCCAACTTCTACAGAATGTGAAGTGCTGTATGAGCCCCCCCCCCCTCCCAGTATCTAGAGCAAGTAACTCAGGGAAACCAATCCATCCTGACATGTTGTCATAGAATCACGTTCTGATCAACTACGTTTTATTGGTGACTAGGTAACGACCCATAACAGGTCTTGTTCAGGTCTGAAGGGGTCATGAGGGGGGGGGACTGGTGAGTAACATTGGTAACATGGCATCAAAAATAATTACAAGAAATAAGTTGAGAGCATAAGAATAGACGGGCAGCACACTGGCTCAGTGGGAGATGGGTTGAGGCTACTTGCAGGGAAGGGCTAAGTGTGGAAGTTGAGAGCATAAGAATAGACGGGAAGCACACTGGCTCAGTGGGAGATGGGTTTGAGGCTACTTGCAGGGAAGGGTTAAGTGTGGAAGTTGAGAGCATAAGAATAGACGGGAAGCACACTGGCTAAGTGGTAGATGGGTTTGAGGCTACTTGCAGGGAAGGGCTAAGTGTGGAAGTTGAGAGCATAAGAATAGACGGGCAGCACACTGGCTCAGTGGGAGATGGGTTGAGGCTACTTGCAGGGAAGGGCTAAGTGTGGAAGTTGAGAGCATAAGAATAGACGGGCAGCACACTGGCTCAGTGGGAGATCGGTTTGAGGCTACTTGCAGGGAAGGGCTAAGTGTGGAAGTTGAGAGCATAAGAATAGACGGGAAGCACACTGGCTCAGTGGTAGATGGGTTTGAGGCTACTTGCAGGGAAGGGCTAAGTGTGGAAGTTGAGAGCATAAGAATAGACGGGAAGCACACTGGCTCAGTGGGAGATGGGTTTGAGGCTACTTGCAGGGAAGGGCTAAGTGTGGAAGTTGAGAGCATAAGAATAGACGGGAAGCACACTGGCTCAGTGGGAGATGTGTTTGAGGCTACTTGCAGGGAAGGGCTGAGTGTGGAAGCTGAGAGCATAAGAATAGACGGGAAGCACACTGGCTCAGTGGGAGATGGGTTTGAGGCTACTTGCAGGGAAGGGCTAAGTGTGGAAGTTGAGAGCATAAGAATAGACGGGAAGCACACTGGCTCAGTGGGAGATTGGTTTGAGGCTACTTGCAGGGAAGGGCTAAGTGTGGAAGTTGAGAGCATAAGAATAGACGGGCAGCACACTGGCTCAGTGGGAGATGGGTTTAAGGCTACTTGCAGGGAAGGGCGAAGTGTGGAAGTTGAGAGCATAAGAATAGACGGGCAGCACACTGGCTCAGTGGGAGATGGGTTTGAGGCTACTTGCAGGGAAGGGCTAAGTGTGGAAGTTGAGAGCATAAGAATAGACGGGCAGCACACTGGCTCAGTGGGAGATGGTTTGAGGCTACTTGCAGGGAAGGGCCAAGTGTGGAAGTTGAGAGCATAAGAATAGACGGGAAGCACACTGGCTCAGTGGGAGATGGTTTGAGGCTACTTGCAGGGAAGGGCTAAGTGTGGAAGTTGAGAGCATAAGAATAGACGGGCAGCACACTGGCTCAGTGGGAGATGGTTTGAGGCTACTTGCAGGGAAGGGCTCAGTGTGGCACTGAGAGTGCACTCCTTGGTATCTACAGACAGGTTTCTGCATTAGGCTGGCGATTGTTTGTAAAGCACTTTGAGACAGTATAGTTACAGTCCAATATAAACACACTTTAGAACGTACATTTTAAATTTCAGAGGGAAAAGTCTTATCACAATAGGATATTGTGATGAAAGGAAGGGAGGAACAGGATCTGGCCATATAAACAACTGGTTCACACACGGTGTAATTATAGACAGTGGAACAACGTACATGATTTATCTGGTGACTGTCCAAAAGGCACCAGGCCTGCCACAAACAAGTAGAGAATGATGATAATACAACTGGTAATAAGACATGAATCCAATCTAACGTCACCATCCATCACATCGAGTATTTACAATAGACTTGGTTCTGCTTCCTTGGTGAGTGTCGCTAACTGAACCCTGCGTAACCTCCATATCTTCAAGTTCATGGACGGGTAGACAGTGAAATGTTCTCATTAGTCTTTGTGGCCTTTCATGAAGTGTTTGCCTGGTTTCACCAACATATTTGACTCTGACACATGGTGGTCTCAATATTTTGATGTAGCCTCTGCAGCAAGTTATTTACATAGCAGTGTCTGGCTTTAACGGGAATTACTCACCATCTGGGTTCTGTGAATCTGAAGACTTGGGAATCTGATACAAGTCATATGTGCTGTTCTCAACATTGCCCGCTCTCTGAAAGATAAACACAAACACATGTTTACAGCAGGAAAGGTTTATAACCAACAGTTTGGGCGAGACCGGCCACAGTCATTGCCAGACTTATATAAGTTGCTTCTCAATGCACTCTACATTCTAAGCCTTGCTCCATCCAGATCTTCAGGGAACTGATAAAACATATGCATACTGGTACTTGATTTGGAAACTTTGGCATGCACCGGTACATTTGGAGTCATTTCCATTATAGCCAATGGGAAACATACACCCAGTGTCATCTCGGGTGGTGCGTCACAAGCAGGACATCCACAAGTGACATGAGTTGTCACGACATTTCCTGACTTGGTGTGTATATGAATGGTTGAACAGGCTTACCGTGCAGAGGAGGACAGCATTCTCAGCCGGGTTGTAGGACATGCTGAAGACAGGAGTCCGTGAGCCACTGGAAGCAAAGTCACCACATCATCAGCAAACAAACAAACACAGGGGCATTGAGAAGCATAAACTCTCTATGAGCTCTGGCTCTCTGCTCTCATGAGTGAGCCGTCATTAGTCCAAGCTATTACTTAGTTCTCTCTCCTGTCAGTGGACACCCAACAACAGTGACAGTGAAGTGCTTTGACACGGACCCAGGTCAACCAAAGTGCTATAAGAGCTTTCATAGGCTTAGCCAGTATTTCTAGAAGAGGGGATGCTACTTTTAGTTCAGAGACACCCCACCACGTACCCACCCCACGTACCCTCTGAGCTGCATAACGGCCGTGTCCTTGGACGTGGTGAAGTCCAGCTTCCTCAGATACCGTTCCTTTACATAGTACAAGATGTTCTGGTTGACGGCGAATGCAGGCCGCTCGCGCTCCAGCTTGAAGATGATCATACCGTTGTCGTGACCAGCGGCGAACAGATTGAGAGTCGGGTGGGCGGCGAGAATCCAGAAGCGATCATGTTCACGTCTGAACGTCTGCACACCAGTTCTGTGAAGGAGAAGATATGAAAACATGTGTAGGAAGATGTTGTGGCAACAACCATCACTCCAGATCAGCTGTCTATCATAGCAACATTCTTTCAAAAATCTCCCTGAAGATTCCATCGACCTCGGCAAACTCGTTATGGGCAAAATCACAACTATCAATATTTTATTGTGGGATTCATCAAATCTTAATGTGATTGCTCACAGACAACACCAAGGTAATATGCTGGTTCACAGTTACATAGACAGTGCAAATGTTATGAGAGACTTGCATATTAAGGTTGACGGACGAGCAATGATAAGAAGCCTAGCCTACCTCTTGGACATGTCCCACACACGAATACTCTTATCCTCCGAGTTACTGACAATCAGTTCCTGACGAGGATGAAAGATGGCGCATGATACGTTGTTGTAATGACCGCGACAGGTGTCCACTTCCCAAGCTTTCGCCTCTGAAAGTTCAAAAATGATCATTGATTTACATGATGCAAAACATGGTTTGGTCATTTGAAAACAGACGTTTTATGGCGAGTTCGGATGGAAAAGTAGCATTTAGAATTAGATAACTCGAGTTATCTAAACGCTACTTTTCTGACTGTTTTTGTTATTGCAATAAAAGTAAATCACTATTGGATATTGCAGGTTTTACATTTCAACAGTTTGGTACTGAGATCAGGTGTACCGTCACTTATGTTTATTTTACAATAATTATCTCATTTTACATCTGAAAACTTGATATAATTTTATTCATCATTTCCATCCGATAATCACAAAGAAAGTCCCACATTGTGCAGGTTTTCACAGAATTATGGGCAAGATTGAAAGACAGAGCTGACCTGCCTGTCCTAACCTTCATTGAGTTTGCTGGTTTGCACACCATTTTGAACTTATCTCACGTGAACTCAAGACCAATCAACCGTCAGTTGGAGAACATGCAGGGGGAAACGTAAACATGTGTAAAGCATTTTGATAATTACCTCTCCTCGCCCAGGTTTCAGGGCCCAACCCTGCAAGAATACGACACCAGGACTTCAGACAGACAGAGAGAGGAAATAGGGCTGTCCAACTTTGGGTAGCTTGTCGGGGCACCAAACTGAACCTGAGGCCACTAGAAGCCATCAAGCTGCCATGAAGAAGCTTGTTGGGGCACCAAACTGAACCCGAGGCCACTAAAAGCCACCAAGCTGCCTTGAAGAAGCTTGTTGGGGCACCAAACTGAACCCAAGGCCACTAGAAGCCACCAAGCTACCATGAAGAACCAGTGGGAACCACTTACCCCTGCAGCTTGTTGGGGCACCAAACTGAACCCGAGGCCACTAGAAGCCACCAAGCTGCCTTTAAGAACCAGTGGGAACCACTTACCCCTGCAGCTTGTTGGGGCACCAAACTGAACCCAAGGTCACTAGAAGCCACCAAGCTGCCTTTAAGAACCAGTGGGCAGCTGCATACCCCTGCAGCTTGTTGGGGCACCAAACTGAACCCGAGGCCACTAGAAGCCACCAAGCTACCATGAAGAACCAGTGGGAACCACTTACCCCTGCAGCTTGTTGGGGCACCAAACTGAACCCGAGGCCACTAGAAGCCACCAAGCTGCCTTTAAGAACCAGTGGGAACCACTTACCCCTGCAGCTTGTTGGGGCACCAAACTGAACCCAAGGTCACTAGAAGCCACCAAGCTGCCTTTAAGAACCAGTGGGCAGCTGCATACCCCTGCAGCTTGTTGGGGCACCAAACTGAACCCGAGGCCACTAGAAGCCACCAAGCTGCCTTGAAGAACTAGTGGGCAACTGCATACCCCTGCAGCTTGTTGGGGCACCAAACTGAACCCAAGGCCACTAGAAGCCACCAAGCTGCCATGAAGAACCAGTGGGAACCACTTACCCCTGCAGCTTGTTGGGGCACCAAACTGAACCCAAGGCCACTAGAAGCCACCAAGCTGCCTTGAAGAAGCTTGTTGGGGCACCAAACTGAACCCAAGGCCACTAGAAGCCACCAAGCTGCCATGAAGAACCAGTGGGAACCACTTACCCCTGCAGCTTGTTGGGGCACCAAACTGAACCCAAGGCCACTAGAAGCCACCAAGCTGCCATGAAGAACCAGTGGGAACCACTTACCCCTGCAGCTTGTTGGGGCACCAAACTGAACCCGAGGCCACTAGAAGCCACCAAGCTGCCATGAAGAAGCTTGTTGGGGCACCAAACTGAACCCAAGGCCACTAGAAGCCACCAAGCTGCCATGAAGAACCAGTGGGAACCACTTACCCCTGCAGCTTGTTGGGGCACCAAACTGAACCCAAGGCCACTAGAAGCCACCAAGCTGCCTTGAAGAAGCTTGTTGGGGCACCAAACTGAACCCAAGGCCACTAGAAGCCACCAAGCTGCCTTGAAGAACCAGTGGGAACCACTTACCCCTGCAGCTTGTTGGGGCACCAAACTGAACCCAAGGCCACTAGAAGCCACCAAGCTGCCTTGAAGAAGCTTGTTGGGGCACCAAACTGAACCCAAGGCCACTAGAAGCCACCAAGCTGCCATGAAGAACCAGTGGGAACCACTTACCCCTGCAGCTTGTTGGGGCACCAAACTGAACCCAAGGCCACTAGAAGCCACCAAGCTGCCATGAAGAACCAGTGGGAACCACTTACCCCTGCAGCTTGTTGGGGCACCAAACTGAACCCGAGGCCACTAGAAGCCACCAAGCTGCCATGAAGAAGCTTGTTGGGGCACCAAACTGAACCCAAGGCCACTAGAAGCCACCAAGCTGCCATGAAGAACCAGTGGGAACCACTTACCCCTGCAGCTTGTTGGGGCACCAAACTGAACCCAAGGCCACTAGAAGCCACCAAGCTGCCTTGAAGAAGCTTGTTGGGGCACCAAACTGAACCCAAGGCCACTAGAAGCCACCAAGCTGCCATGAAGAACCAGTGGGAACCACTTACCCCTGCAGCTTGTTGGGGCACCAAACTGAACCCGAGGCCACTAGAAGCCACCAAGCTGCCTTGAAGAAGCTTGTTGGGGCACCAAACTGAACCCGAGGCCACTAGAAGCCACCAAGCTACCATGAAGAACCAGTGGGAACCACTTACCCCTGCAGCTTGTTGGGCACCAAACTGAACCCGAGGACACTAGAAGCCACCAAGCTACCATGAAGAACCAGTGGGCAACAGCATTACCCTGCCGCTTGGTGACAAAAAACTCTTGTTTTTAAACTTTCTGACTCCCCAATCACTTAACCACCAAACGAGGGGCAAATCAGTTTGTTTTCAAGACATTCTCTATTTCTTGATAATGAAATTAAACTTGTGTTGAAATGAATGTAGGAGTTTAAAGACAGGACTGATCTGAGTGTAAAGATAGATTTAAACCAAGATCTGACACTTGAGACTGACATTCTAAAGGACTGCTAGAGATCTGTCACCTTGCTCGTCTGCCTGACAGGAAGGTGTTAGTGAATTGAGGGGCGGTTCATTTACTGACACGGCCCCACCTCACAAGAGACAGGAAGCAACATGAACCCAAAGCAGACTATGCTAACATGACCAGACCTGCCAACCCTAAAAACATGCATTCCAAATAGGTTTTGGCGTCTTCAGACACATCTCGCCAATTTAAGAGTATTTTGGCAATGGCCACCTAGTTTACTCCTCATGCATTTTCCCTTGGCAAACTCCAGTACCAGCGGTCAAGGAGTATTATTTTCACCCGGAGTATAAATACTCCAAAAGAGTACTTGATGGCAGCTCTGGATGAGCCTGCGAGTTACCTTTGGGGCACTCTTGGTTACCTTTCTCTGTGGAAAAGAGTGCACTTGATATTATATAAATATTCCAGACTAAAAGTTGATGAGATGAAGCCGTGGTACCAGAGTGTTTATACCAGTACAAGTTAAAGATCCCACACAGGGGAACAGTGACATATAGTGGACTCTATACCTCAGCAAAGATTGAAAAGGGTTACAACACTGGTAGTCATGATGATCATGCGTTGCCTTACTCACTCCAGCAAATGTCAAAACTCTCTGAATACACACCAGAACTCAGCAGAGATAACAAGCCCTGCACACCACTGTTATTCCATCATTCGGTGTTGGAGTATTCGCACACCAAATAACACAACCAAACTTGTCAAATCTTACAACAATGCTAAGCGGGTAACCACGGATACAAGACAGCTACTTTATAAGGTTCTAGCGAGCATCAGACCCTCACCATTCATTCTCCACAGCTTGATCTGTCGATCATCTGCCCCCGAGACAATCAATGGCAGCGTTGGGTGGAAGCAGGCCCAGTTCACTCCACGGTCATGACCTTCCAGGACATGCTTGACAATCGCATCAGAGGTGCCGAACAGGTCCGTCTGATTGGGGTTCTTCAGGTGGTCCTCCAAGCCACCAGGTCCAGGTGACACGTTCTTCTTCCTCAAGCCTGAAAAACATCACAACAAGTCAAACATTAAACCAAGCCCTGATAATGGTAGTGTCACCTCCTCTGAAAGTAGGATTACCTTTAAGGAGATGTTCAGACCGTTTTTGAAAAGAGGAGAGATTTGTGGAAGATGAGGCAGGCCTTCTGGCCCAGGCTCTATTACCATCATATTCAGTAGATTTTGCTTATGGAACAACAGGACCAATTCTTCATCTTTGAATATCTTCACATAGGCACTTTACAATCCCCCTGCCGTGCATCCCTAGTTGTGTAAAATAACATTGGTGAAACAGGGTACTACTGCTTACAATTAGGTCTAAACACATCATGCTACATCTCCCCTCACAACTAAGCAAGGTATGGTCACCTTAAAATGGAACGGGACAAGGACAAAACTCAAACAGTTACACCTGGTCACACATCTTTTTAAAATGACAACAACACACATAGCTTTTGACAACTGTTAAACTTGAAAATCGAGTTGTAGCAAAACAATAATGAAAGATATTCGAGACATAAATACTTCATAGTGATGGCTTTTTTATGTCAGCACACAAACATCACAATTTCTCACTATTCCATTCCTGAAATATCCTCACATCTACAGTCTTAGTGACGGATGGATAAAAATCATCATCCAGCAGAGCTACCTGGTATGTATGCTCATTTTTACAGCAAACACTTTAATTGTCAGTACTCAGTAAGACCTGTTTACAACAGCACATGCAGAAAGAGAGCCTTCCAACCGATTCACAACACACAACAGTTGCAGTGGCATCATTCTGATTTGACGTTTTTACCGCATGCTGACTGGTTGTCAACGGTTGTAAGTCTATCACTCAGATGCATGCAACCAGATAGTAAATAGGATCATGCCTTTCAAAATATTTCGATCACAATTAGATGTGTTTGACACTGGGTGGTCCGACTTCTATCACTGAATCCAAGGTATAGCTGAGGTGTAAAGCCTGATTGCGCACGGAAACTAAAACAAATAATACATTTCACCAAAATCAACATTTACTTCCTTGCTAAGCTCGGCAAGTTTCCCCAATTAACCACATCGTGACCAAAATATTTATGGAAAGGTACTGAAAAATGTCTATAACGCCACCGAAGATGCTGAGTTTGGAGGGGAAACTTACCAGAGAATTTCTGAACTGCAACTGGAATGTGACGCATGAACAAGTCAAAGTTTATTTTTTGGCCGGGCTTCCTTGAGAAATGATAGTGATACATGTAGCAAAAACGTATGGCATCAAAAGAAGGTCTTCCAATTCCACTAACCACCGACTACGTGATCCCAAACTGGTGTGAGCTCTGGATCTGATTTTACCCACAATTACAAAAGACTTGCAGTCATTGCACCCCATAAGCTACAAACACTTTCATGGCCGTCCTTAAATACAGTTCATTTCTGCTCGATTAGCTGTAGAACTGAGACCGCATGAAAACTGTATTAGGTAGAAATCAATTACCTCATTCTACAAGGAAACCCAGCACTCCGGTGGACGAGGTTACCAAACCAAGGTAATGGATTGGAAACATGTGAAGCAGGACCCAGGAATCATCTAATCAATGAAGACAGGTGGGCAGGATAGGTGAGCGAACCATCCAAGATGCCTTCTAAGCAGAGACATGCAGGGCCTAATAAAGGTGGCTTTGTCATGAAACATCTCAATCTAAACTCAAAGCTGTGATTCTCCCAACTCACCAGAGATGTCCCAAACTCGCACGGTTTGATCCAGAGATGCTGACACCACCATATCTTCGGTTGGGTGGAACTGGGCACACATCACATAATGGCTGTGCCCCGTCAAAACACTGAAACAAACAAAGAATAATCAACTTGCAATGAATCGTACAGAACTCTTTACAAAGAATTTACGAGAAGCTCTGTTGAAAGTCTGAATGCACAATGCACCGAATATCCTTGTTCACTATTGAGAGTTGGCCTGACTCTAGCAGGGCCTCTAGAATCTTCATAGGCCTTGTTCATTATTGAGAGTTCGCCTGACTCTAGCAGGGACTCTAGAATCTTCATAGGCCATGTTCATTATTGAGAGTTGGCCTGACTATAGCATGGACTCTAGAATCTTCATAGGCCTTGCTCACTATTGAGAGTTGGCCTGACTCTAGAAGGGACTTTAGAATCTTCATAGGCCAAGTTCACTATTGAGAGTTGGCCTGACTCTAGCATGGACTCTAGAATCTTCATAGGCCTTGTTCACTATTGAGAGTTGGCCTGACTCTAGCAGGGACTTTAGAATCTTCATAGGCCATGTTCATTACTGAGAGTTGGCCTGACTTTAGCATGGACTCTAGAATCTTCATAGGCCTTGCTCACTATTGAGAGTTCGCCTGGCTCTAGCAGGGACTTTAGAATCTCCATAGGCCTTGTTCACTATTGAGAGTTGGCCTGACTCTTGAATCTTCATAGGCCTTGTTCACTATTGAGAGTTGGCCTGACTCTAGCAGGGCCTCTAGAATCTTCATAGGCCTTGTTCACTATTGAGAGTTGGCCTGACTCTAGCAGGGCCTCTAGAATCTTCATAGGCCTTGTTCACTATTGAGAGTTGGCCTGACTCTAGCAGGGACTTTAGAATCTCCATAGGCCTTGTTCACTATTGAGAGTTGGCCTGACTCTAGCAGGGACTTTAGAATCTTCATAGGCCTTGTTCACTATTGAGAGTTGGCCTGACTCTAGCAGGGACTTTAGAATCTTCACAGGCCTTGTTCACTATTGAGAGTTGGCCTGACTCTAGCAGGGACTTTAGAATCTCCATAGGCCTTGTTCACTATTGAGAGTTGGCCTGACTCTAGCAGGGACTTTAGAATCTTCATAGGCCTTGTTTACTATTGAGAGTTGGCCTGACTCTAGCAGGGACTTTAGAATCTTCATAGGCCTTGTTTACTATTGAGAGTTGGCCTGACTCTAGCAGGGACTTTAGAATCTCCATAGACCTTGTTCACTATTGAGAGTTGGCCTGACTCTAGCAGGGCCTCTAGAATCTCCATAGGCCTTGTTCACTATTGAGAGTTGGCCTGACTCTAGCAGGGCCTCTAGAATCTTCATAGGCCTTGTTCACTATTGAGAGTTGGCCTGACTCTAGCAGGGCCTCTAGAATCTCCATAGGCTTTGTTCACTATTGAGAGTTGGCCTGACTCTGGCAGGGACTGTCAAATCTGCCAATGTGGCAATGACTTACCAGACACAGCTTCTTGACTGCCAGTTCCAGATGCGGATTGTCTGATCGTCGGATGAACTCAAGATCCATGGATATTCCTGAAACAGAATAACACAGTCATGTCAATTTCAAAACTAACTTTGAAAATACCTTCTCAGAATCTGAGATTTTAATCCTTTTGTTGAATTGAACAGCCAACTGAAGTCAATTCTACCGTAGTCTAGTTTCCAATGGAGGATATTTGCACAAGTTTTGGGTGGAGCACCTTTGTAAGCCAAACAATAAGGATCGCCTGAACGATAGTTAGGACTACTTTCAACTTAAACTGATGTACTCCATGCAGGGGAAGGCGTTTTAACACAAAATATTGAACAATTTAATTGACTAGTATTAGCAGGGCTCACAATCTCGAATGAACTGGCCTGAAAATGTATAAGTGAATACTTACATGGTGAAATGTGGTCGTCCTGATATAATCGAGATGTCCCAGCAATGTAAAGATGCATCTCCTCTGCTTATAGTTCCAAACCTACAAAAGTTATGATGCTAGATTAGTAGGAATGGACAAGAAATAATCAGACTGACTAGCCAATACTAGTATCAACAAACCTGATAAAAATGGACAGTGATATCTGTCAGTTGAGTTAGTATGACAATTGATATCCTTGCCAAGTGTCACAAAACAGCTGGTTTATGACACAGGAACTTCTCTCAACAAACAAATCACAAATCTGCTCAACATTTTATCTTAAAAACTTTACATTTTAGTATTCGATTACCAATGTTCACTTTGAGCCCTTTTAGGATAAAACCTACTACCAGGTCACAGCAGGTCAAATCAAGACCACTCCTCTAATCACACTCAAAGCCCTGGTTCCGTTTTGGTCAGCATTTTCAGTCTACCCAAGAGGTTTTAATGACAACAAAGTGCTGAATGTTTCCACTCACCTTGATCTTATAGTCGTCTCCTCCCGAGACAAACAGCGGCTGCTGCTGATGGAAACAAATGCCTCTGACGGGACCATCATGCTCATCAAACTTGTCAATCAGAGTACACATGCGGTAATCCCATAGCTGCACAATACCGTTGTGGAGACTTGCAAGAACCCAGGGACGCTTCGGGTGAAAGGAAATACCTAAATGAATAGGAAACAAGTCATCAACAGACTTTCAAGCCATTCTCAATCTCAACGACTCTGCACTCATGACTTTAACAATCACGGGTTACCCAGATCTCAGACAAGCATTGTGTGACGGTGATCTCAATTTTGTCCGAGTTCTGATGTCATTTTGGCCATCAGGACGTATTATCTGTTTCTGAGCTATTTTTAGCTTCAGTGCAGATTGCTCTTCTCATAGCTGATCGTCCTTAGCATGCAGATGGACTGGGTCATCTAAGAGAGTTAAAGGTATAACTGAATGGCACCAACGTGGGTTTAGAAGGTCTAAGTATGCATTAAGACAACAATAAATCCAAAAAAAATCGATTTCAAGCAATGTGGTTCGTTTTCTTTCAACTTTTATTCCCAGACCACGCCCATCCTATAAAAACGAAAATCTTCGGGAATCTTCGGCGATGACGACAACAAAGGAAGGCCGAGCGATCTCTCTCGGGAATATCATGGCGGTGCAGTGCATTTGCATGTGAATAGTTTCTTGCGATATCATACGAAATATCAATTGATATGGTGATATGGATATGGCCCAACATGTCACAATAAGGCTAGATAAAAAAGTTGTTGCTCATCCTCGCCCGAGCCTATGATATGAACTTTTCCAGATACGCCAGCACCACCTAGGGACAGCAAAACAAACCACCTTTACAATAGGTTTTTACGGTCAATGACGCCAGACGAGCCATCGTCTGGCCGGCTGTTATAAAACGCGGATTCCGCGGAAATCCGCGCGTACCTGGTTCCGCTGGCTACCGTCAGATGTAGTGGTAGTCGTTCACACGCTCTCTTAACTGCTAAAGCTATCAACTTAAAATTTGGTACACATGTTCTCTCTGACACCGAATTTCGGTCGATCCGATTCTTGATTTGGCCACCAGGAAGGGGGCCAGAAGTGGAAACCTAAAAATTGT
The DNA here is from genome assembly GCF_910592395.1 of Lineus longissimus. Lineage (NCBI taxonomy): Eukaryota > Metazoa > Nemertea > Pilidiophora > Heteronemertea > Lineidae > Lineus > Lineus longissimus. The sequence goes on along the minus strand of NC_088320.1, from coordinate 16,616,429 downwards.
AATATCTATCATAAGAGTGACTCATTTTCGATAGAAATGGTATAGTTCTCCTAGCAAGGATACATCACATTTCATACCGACTTTGGTTTGACCTTGCACCAGACATGTAGCATATTTTTTACCAAGGATGAATCGTCGCCTGAAGATGGCTAAATTAGCCCCACTGCTGCTGCCTATAGTCCCCACCGCATTTTTGTATATTCATTAAATAAAAGACCACCATGCGAATGGTTAATTGACAAGGACATTTAAATAAGCCTGTTTATCATTTCATGTCGAATTAAACGTTAACTGAATCACACACTACGCTGGGCGATCTTCGGTCCGAGTAGCTAGAGTAATGAAAGTAGACCTACCATCGGGAGTTTAAGAATGTTCCAGAAGGGCGCCAATGGCTAATATTCACAAAATACGAGGAAAAGTTTTTACTTTAAACTTCATGTATACCGTACATTTACACTAGCCATCTCTGTAGAACAATGTAGTAAAAAGCATATTAGCACATGATATAATTACAGTTGGCTGGCATTGATTATTGTAGCTCTCGGCCTAACGATAGATCGAAACACAGTTATCACTACATCTGACTACCACTATATCTGACGGTGGCCAGCGGAACCAGGTACGCGCGGATTTCCGCGGAATCCGCGTTTTATAACAGCCGTCGTCTGGCGTCTTTTACCGTGAGGATCTATTGTAAAGATGGTTTGTTTGGCCGACCCGAGGTGGACCAGCGTATCTGGAAAATGGTTATTGTCAGCTTGTTTCCGCTGGCGTTGTGTGCGTATTAACTATTTGGTTTGGCTAAAACACAGACGACGTTATACTGTCTATAAAAATCATGATATGTAATACAACAGTTAATAAGTTGGCCCGGAGGTAGCGACAGTACGGTTTAGACAATGGGAGACTGCTGAAATGTGGAATCAGGAACGACTGCATCCTCGCTTTGACACTTGGCAGAGTCGACATTTTTAGCAGTCTTCCATTGAACGTACCGTCGCAACTTCTGGGCCAACTTCTTAAGTCATAAGTGTCATATAAGAATGCAGGTTATTAATCAATGAAATCGTGAAAATAGGCAACACGCCAACGGCAAGATGATTCTTTACGTTTGACACTTTCGGTAATACTAAATCACAACCAATCATGACCAACACTTCAAAAACAGAGTACAGTAGGCTAGTGGTTTACAACCATGCTTCTGAAGAAATGCCATGAGTTTCATTCATTTTGAGGGTCATGTTTTTGAGTTATTTTAAATGAATGCAAGGCATGCCAATCGATTGCCGAATCAGGCTACCGTCGCCATATTTATTTTGGCTCAAGTGGCTGGGTCCAAGCAAGGAAAATGTGGTCTATTGTGGATTCGGCAATCGACTGGCATGCCTTGCATTCAAAATAGGCCGCGGCTATTCTTACGACGATCCCTAATGCATTTTACATACAAACTACTGGTTATTCTTACGACGATCATTTTCACCTTTTTGGGCCTTAATCCTAACCCTGACACTCACCCTGACCCTAGGGCCTAACACTTACTCCTAGCGCCAACCCCAACCCTAACCCTTCCTTTACACTAGTCTTATCTCCCTAGATCCTCAGTTTAATCTCTGAAATCGCATAAATCCTAAGTTACGACTAGTCGTAAGAATAGCCACTTTGTTCAAAATAACTCAAAAACATGACAGCATGACCCTCAAAATGACTGAAACTCATGGTATTTCTTCAGAAGCATAATATATACTATTTACCACATATAACCTGTTTTTGAAGTATTGGTCATGATTGGTCGTGATTTAGTATCGCCCGACACTTTTGTCAAAAAACCTGGAAAGAGACTTAGTTAGGCCTAGGCTAGGCTACTCTACTCCTTACTGGACTAGGCCTAGTCTGGTCATAGTCTAAGTTTACGTTCTATATTTATTAAAATTAACAGCAATCCAACACACCTTTCACCCTCGCAGATTTCGTTTCGAACTTCGTTAACATATTACGTTTCCAAATAACAAGTCAGTTTATGGATGACCTATCGAAATACGGCACAAAATGTGGAAATAAATCGGTTGTTTTTATGCCGACAACATGAAAACGCCGACGTGGAAGTAGGTCAATCCGATAGATGGCGGTGGAATATCCTTCTCCAAGGTCTCGTTAGGGAGTTTTTCCCGAATGTACGCGATGATGACGTGCCCCATTAACAGGACGTAACATCTATTTTAAAATGCGTTTCCAAAGTGATTGCATGAGGACAACCCATTTGTGTCATATATCACTGGAAACGCCCGATTCCCCTGATTCTGCAGGATGTTAAATCTGGCATTTTATTTCTTTAAATAAATCATAAGCGTCGCATTTGCTCCTATAGCTCTGTTCAACATCCCAAGTGGCAATATCTTGCCAATTGACAATAACCAAAAACTCCAAATATTGTACATTTCTTCCTGAATAATTCTTACAGTGACCATTCTCCCATGAAAGACAGTTGCTTACGCTACCCAAAAATAAAAAAAAAAACCGAGGGTCAACCATTGAACTTTTGAGATATGTTGAATTTTGCACAAATCAGCGAAAAAAAACCGCTCGAACTGGCATTGGACGGCATTTCAACGCGGGTCCGACGCACATCCCAAGTTCAGTGTACACATACGTCGGCAACAACAGTAAATGCGTAGTTTCTTGTTAGCCGCCTATTGAGTAGCGCTCTAGGTTTCAGAAACTCCAAAAAAACATGTCTTTGCCAAAACAACTGCTGAATCAACACTGAAATACTGTGAGGGCCGAGAAATCGATGATTTTAGGAACTACGGTTTGTGAGACCCTAGTTCGGTCAGCCTTTGTGTCATCCTAATTTGGTCTCAGGTGGCACTACAGAGCGCGGAGGGCGGTATCAAGGGGCGCGTCAGATTGGGCGCTGCTCCGAGCGGGACTGTTGTGAGGAGGTTTTGGACGGTTGCATTCAGTTTTGGAGAGATCTTCGTTGCAGTCTGAAGTCAGGGTGTAGCCTACTCTAGTTTGTAAAGTTTGGGTTCAGGGGTTTTCAAGATAAACATGATATTAATTATAATACTATACTAGCATTGTACCCGTGGCGCATGCAGGTTCAAATGGGCTATACCTTGAAAAGATTGAATTGCAATGAAAATCTGATGCAATATCAAAGGAGCCATATCCAAGAGACAAATTAAACCAACCATTTGTCCACAGACTCGGACCTAGCTGTGGCGTGCTGTATGCATGCATATAAAAGTATATCAGCTGGTCCGATAGAGATGATGAGGCAATGCCTCGTTCCTTAGTCAGCAATATGCGCCTTTTTATACGGAGAAGAAGGAGTACCCAGATAGGCCTTCACATGTCGTCCTCCAAATGGCTCGGACCAATTGCTACTATAACTTTAAAATGCGTGCTCCTCCTACATGTAGCCATGCAGGTCTCGGGCAAGGCACTTACTCGACAGACAAGCTAGACGTTCAGCACCGTGAGCAGCTCCTTGATAAGGCCATTTCAGGTTCAGCGCGCCTCTTCAGATCAAGTATTGAAAGCTGTGATGAGCACATAAACATACCATGGTAACCTTCATTTGAAAATCCCTTCATAATCAAGGGCTAGCTCTGGCTAACACAGCACCCATAAACAATAGACCATCAATTTGACCCCAGCTCCTTACTGCGGGAAAACCCAAGTCCAGCAACCGAAAGTACCAAAAATACATTTTTGTTTACATTTGAACTGCACACATACGTTTGTTTACAATTTCTTTCCCCGCGAACTCGAACATCAGGTGACCTGCAATCGTGGATTGAAAATAACATTAACCTTAGTTCAGCAGGTCAACAGGTACAGGCTGTTCCAATCATCCCCCTATAGCCAGCTGTTCAATAGGTAATGTTAGCCAGCCCACAGGGAGTGCAGGTAATTGATTAAGCCCCTGCATAACTAAACAGCTATGAATTGGCTTCTGTGAGTGGTAAGGAGAATTGACAGTGTCCGATTAAAAATCCCTCATTACTCCTCCGCTGAAGTAAATTTCCGAAAATAAACATAACGTTGCATCAGGATAACTTGCAAACGTGCAAAATTTCGAGACGAAACACTACTCCCAAATGGCACTTTATCGAGCCGCCTTATAGTATTATGATATAGATGCACATGAATGAATAAAAAAAGTAAACGAAGAGAAAAAAAGTGTTGCGGATACACGGGGAGCCGAACCCGTGACCACCAGATCGGAAGTCAAGCATTCCAACCGTTGAACCACAGAGGTTTTCATGTTGGAGTGGAGATTTTCTTCGCCTGTAATAGACAGGTTATGGCGATATGAACCTTGTGTGAAATAGAGCGACATTTTTATTTCACACAAGTTTCAGAGCACCTATTCATTGAGAATTTTGAGTGTGGTTGCCACTTTGATGGAGGACCTGCCTGCAATATCTTATAGTTGCTTTTAATCAAAAGTTGCCTTTGCTGGTTCCCCTCTTTTTGTTGGAATCCATGTTTTAATAACATTGTGCCAATCTGTAAGCACTGCCAAGAAATGTGAAATCATCAATATAATATTGCGGGGCGGTTATGGATTGACGGGGAGGACCGGGGATGGGACACTCTTTCGTCTAAAGTGATGAACAAGAAATGCCAATGTTAGCTGATCACACCACAATGGACGATTTAGTGTCCATTGGATGCTTTGGGAGAAAACAGTTTATTCCTCGATCTGTCATACGGAAGATTTAGCGTCCATTGGACAGCCCTCGCCTAATTGGATGAACAAGAAAGCCAATGCTGGCTAATCAGTCCAAGCTGATCAGGCCTCAATGGACGATGGGGGGGGGGGGGGGGGGGGTCAATTGGATGCTTTGGGAGAATATAGTTTATTTCTCAATGAGTCGAACGGACGATTTAGCGTCCTTTGGACGGACCTCGCCTATGATATGAACAAGAAAAGCCAATGCTAGCAGGTCATGCAGGCCTCAAGGTACTAGAGCTGGGCGTTCAGTGAACGAGGCCGAAGCCCTACCACAGAATTTTGAGACAAAGTTTCAGTGATCAGCCAACAAGCGTTATATGAAACATGCAGCCTCGCTTCCATAAGTCGGGCACCCGCTCGTCCAAATTCAAGGCCATATATAGCGAAAAAATAGCCGTGATGACCCAATGTTTTGACATCAAATAAAGAAACTAGATGCATTTCGCTATCTGCCGGTGGTAATGGCATTCCCAAATCATTCATTTTGAACCGATTGAGGCACATTTGAAGATCGCACACATCATGCCATTTCTTGGTCAATTCTTGACACCGTCCTCCGCACTGTGTACTGCCACCCATTGCGTCATCATAATGAGGGACGAGGCCGGTCTACTGCGTCCGGAGTGTAGAATATATGGAATAGGGAAACCTACCTCGAAACGAGGCATGTCACGTCCTCGGTAATGCGGTGCTGATTATCCAGGGCGAGGGTAAACCGCGGGAAATTTAAATCAAAGTTACCGTGGACGAGAAAAGGTGTGGCAGTCTTGTTCCGAGGAGGCCGAGCAACCTCTTCGTTGCAAACCGTGACCTTGAACTTCGTGGATAGTACGAGTTGTCAGAATGTATTTCGCTCACAAACACAAAATCAGTCTCCATTATTCACCGAAAAGACGCTAGACTTCACGAAACTAAAGCCTAGGATCGGGTCCACATCTAAGTCTTGAAATCGGGTAAATGGATCGTCTACGGTTGATTTTCCAGAACTTCTCCTGATAACTTTTTTCTGGAATTTTAATTTCACTCCAGGGTGTCTCAAAAAAGTGCAGACTCGCCATGCATGCAACAACGGCGAGGTATAGCCTAGTCAATTAGCCTGCTACATGTATTTCGGCTTGAATTTTTCTTGAATGGTTTATTTAGTTCCAGGACAGATCTTTAGTTGCGTGGGTCGAGGGGAGAGGCCTTGCAATTTGCATCGATGAAGGGAGTATGTTGTTTTCACCTAACCCCCCCAGGGCCAGGGCCAGGGCCACGCATTCCCGGGGGAGGCCGAGGCTGGGGGGGGGGGGGAATTTATCCAGGAAGATTTGAAAACCTCATATCTGTGTAATCATGCGCCCATCCACCCGCGCATATGAATAGATATCACAGTTATGCCCCTATGGCTATGGCTATAGTATAGGTCTAGTAGTACCAGGAACTCTGCTGCCTGGTGTAAAAATAATACTTTTCAACCTTGTTGAACAGATAGGCAAACACAACTTTAGTTTTTCAAGAAATCACAAGCCGCTGAGTCATCACAGATCCTAAAAAAATGAAAAAGGAACATTTTACTGACAATTTTATTGGATGGCAAGAATGTCACAGTGCTTCCACATTACTGGGCCCTTTTATTCTCACGGTATAATGATATTTAAATGAACGTCATAGCTGCTAATTGATGTATTTAGAAAGGGAAATTCTCCAACCGTTGCGATGAATTCTATGGAACACAATGCAAGTGATTATACATGTATTTCTATGGAACACAATAACATTGAAGGAAAGGCTTTTGTCAATAAAATATCAATCATTCTAAGTTCACTTTCTGAAGAGCCGCCAGTGTTGATCCAGCCATTCTATGTCCTACCAGCCATGTCGAGCATTTCTTCTCTGGTGATAATGGCATAACAGGCCTTCAGTCACTGAGTTAGTTGGGTTTATTGAGAAAAGGGGTACAGGCATGGCAGACTTTATTCTTGAAAAGGGATTTGTCTGGATCTTTGGTGAGGCATCTCCCAATGCCTCGGGTAAACTGGTAGGCCAGCTTGAGATTTTTAGTTTAGATGGTTATTCACAGATAGCAGCACTTGTCCCTCTCTTTCTTTTGTAGTGTATTGTGTTAGTTATGGCGACAGGAAATTTACCCAAATCAGCAGTGTCTGGGGGCGTGGGGGGGGGGGGCAGTTACCCCTGGCCTCCTCCTAAATACGACTATGCCACGATAGCCATCTGCCCATATAATAACAACTGAATGAACAGCGTTTTTTGTGTCTGTTTTCCTGTGCATCCAAGACAAACGGCATAACCGATTAACCCTCTACTGTTCGTTTAAAAATTTGAAAATTATGTTAGATTTGATTTTGAGAATTTCCAATGGAGTGAGTATGACCTGAATATGAATTTCAGTACTGCCGTTGTGTCCAGACTGATATGTCTTTATAATTGTATCTGTATAGACTGATCGATATATTTTTAAGATACTATAATACCAAGTTTCAGCAATTTGTATGCATAACTTGGCAGAACTTTATGCATACAAATTTGCGAAATTAATTTTTACGAGCACAGAGAAAGGATCAGTTTTCAAAGTAAGGGACACCATAGAGGACAAAGAGTCCATGCTCAAACCTGTCAAGGAGATAAATGTTCTAAACAAAAAACAATTTCACTTAGCCTAGAAAGATCAATTCTCAATAAGGTGCCATTATGCATACACATACACATGCCCGACCACGTAACACCCCTTTCAAAGGGAATGAACTGATCTTTCCAATTGAGTCAATCATGCATAAACCATGTCATTCATGTGGCAACCAGCATTGTGTAGGGTGGGTCCTATAGTGCCACATTCCAGTGGGAATTCCTCCAACAGATTTCGGAAAATCAAAGAAACCATCAACAAGTGGATATTTTTCATCGGATAGTTTCACATTTTGTCGTATTTTCCAACTTTGGACTATTCTACAATCATTCTTTGGTGAGTTGCCATTCATGATTTCCAAGTGATCTAGCCGGCCGGCTAACCCTTTCAAGTGGAAGGCTTGCATAAGCATGTAAGAGGAACGTATACACAATTGGATACTTTCTTATATATCTTAATTGAAAATTCAAATCACACGATTATTCTAAACGGAGTTACCCCTTGGGATTGACCCCACGAGGCTATGCTTCTTTAGGTTGGATCCCCTCCTTGTCATTCACACTCTCAGATGAGACTTGATTTTGATTTCTTCATGTCACACTTTCTTTCCTGTATTTACACCAACAGCTCTGTTCCTGGGGGTTGCCCCCCCCCCCTGTCCTGCATGGCGTGGTTGGGTGTTGATAACACCACCACATTCCTTGTCAGTAAGTTTCCAGTCACCAGACCCCCAATGTAATAACTAGGCTTTTCTTAAGTATGGACCCTAACTATTGCCAAGTAATTCACTTGAGCGCTTTATATTTTCTGTGGCTGCTGGATGCCAGATACCCAACTCTGATTATTGATTAGAGGCCCAGTATTCATCTGTCTTTTGTCTGCTGACTCTTAAGCCCTGACAACTGCATTGCAGTGCCAAGAATTGTGTTTTCAGCAACAGTTAACTTACAGCTCGTGACAGATTGAGCGATCCCAGATGTCAGACCCCACTGTCCAGTTTTTAAAAACCCCACATGTCCGACATCACGTCTCTTGATGTGCCAGAAGTCTATTAATCCGGGAAACATTTTTGGTCCTTCCAGCAATGTTGTCGGGTCTTAAAGCGAAAGCAGCATGTCCTGTATTGTAACCCACAACCCTTGGCTTGTGAAGCGGAGGCCCCTGTAACACTACACCACCACAATGCTCTACAGATCAATGGCAGTAAAAATGTGCTGATGTCACCACTTTAAAAAATCTCTCATCCATGCCCGAAATCAACATTAATAGAATACAGACCTTTCATCACTGCCGATTAGATTAATATTGAAATCGAAAACTCCCATGATGCAGTTTGAAATGAATGGGCATCAACTTGAGTGCTAAATCCATAGTCCATCACGCAGAGTAAATAAGCTGATGGGTCCTTGCTGATGGGTCCTTGCTGATGGGTCCTTGCTGATGGGTCCTTGCTGATGGGTCCTTGCTGATGGGTTAATATTCATTCTTATTCATTTTGTAAAGTGCTACCATTTGCCTGATAGTCATACTGTAAACCCTGATATTTTCATGTGACTGATATTTTTTCAATTTTGCGATTAGGCTTTAATACATGTAATAAATTGCTAACTTCAGCTGCAAGAAAATGATTTTTTTAAACTGAATTGTTTTATCATTGGAAAATGTGCCCATTTGAGGAAATAAATTGAAGCAAGAACTGAATGGTGTTTTCAGGCACATTTAGGGCTGCAACAGCAAAGGGGTTTATAGTACAGTGGAACCTCCCTTAGCAGACACCTCTCTATCAAGGACAACCTAAAATGACACCAGTTTTGGTCCCAAATTATTGTTTCCGTAGTCCATTAAATTTGACCTCTCTTATCATGACACCTCTCTATTAAGGACAGCACTTGTCAGTCCATAGGGTGGCCTTAATAGAGAGGTTCTACTGTATTGTGTTTTATAAAAGACCTGTCCCAGTAAAATGCCAAATAAGTCCACTTATCCATGACTGCTGCCTAAGTGATTGGGAGCATCATCCCCCCTGGGTAGGATGCTGGTCTGTTGCAGGTATCCATGACTGCTGCCTAAGTGATTGGGAGCATCATCCCCCCTGGGTAGGATGCTGGTCTGTTGCAGGTATCCATGACTGCTGCCTAAGTGATTGGGAGCATCATCCCCCCTGGGTAGGATGCTGGTCTGTTGCAGGTATCCATGACTGCTGCCTTAGTGATTGGGAGCATCATCCCCCCTGGGTAGGATGCTGGTCTGTTGCAGGTATCCATGACTGCTGCCTTAGTGATTGGGAGCATCATCCCCCCTGGGTAGGATGCTGGTCTGTTGCAGGTATCCATGACTGCTGCCTTAGTGATTGGGAGCATCATCCCCCCTGGGTAGGATGCTGGTCTGTTGCAGGTATCCATGACTGCTGCCTAAGTGATTGGGAGCATCATCCCCCCTGGGTAGGATGCTGGTCTGTTGCAGGTATCCATGACTGCTGCCTTAGTGATTGGGAGCATCATCCCCCCTGGGTAGGATGCTGGTCTGTTGCAGGTATCCATGACTGCTGCCTTAGTGATTGGGAGCATCATCCCCCCTGGGTAGGATGCTGGTCTGTTGCAGGTATCCATGACTGCTGCCTTAGTGATTGGGAGCATCATCCCCCCTGGGTAGGATGCTGGTCTGTTGCAGGTATCCATGACTGCTGCCTTAGTGATTGGGAGCATCATCCCCCCTGGGTAGGATGCTGGTCTGTTGCAGGTAACACACCACGCCGCACTTGTTTGGCCCAAATTTATATTCTTGCTCAAGGACAAGCACTGAAGCAGATGACACAGCTGTGATCCTTCTCAGAGTTGAACCCACAACTTCATGATATGACTAGTGCTCTAATCGCCATTAACAACAGTAAAATTAGAAGCAGGATTCATCTGGCCTGTACTTGCTGATCTAACATTATCAAGGTGTCTGTTTTCTATGGAACCTGGTCAATCTATGTAACATTATGCTTACTCTGTGCTCATAAGGATGTATGGGGTGAGAGGCATGATGAATACTGCCTAACTGGGCTATCTATGTAATATTATGCTTACTCTGTGCTCATAAGGATGTATGGGGTGAGAGGCATGATGAATACTGCCCTACTGGGCTATCTATGTAATATTATGCTTACTCTGTGTTCATAAGGATGTATGGGGTGAGAGTCATGATGAATACTGCCTAACTGGGCTATCTATGTAATATTATGCTTACTCTGTGCTCATAAGGATGTATGGGATGAGAGTCATGATGAATACTGCCTAACTGGGCTATCTATGTAATATTATGCTTACTCTGTTCTCATAAGGATGTATGGGGTGAGAGGCATGATGAATACTGCCCTACTGGGCTATCTATGTAATATTATGCTTACTCTGTTCTCATAAGGATGTATGGGGTGAGAGTCATGATGAATACTGCCTAACTGGGCTATCTATGTAATATTATGCTTACTCTGTTCTCATAAGGATGTATGGGGTGAGAGTCATGATGAATACTGCCCTACTGGGCTATCTATGTAATATTATGCTTACTCTGTGCTCATAAGGATGTATGGGGTGAGAGTCATGATGAATACTGCCTAACTGGTCTATCTATGTAATATTATGCTTACTCTGTGCTCATAAGGATGTATGGGGTGAGAGTCATGATGAATACTGCCTAACTGGGCTATCTATGTAATATTATGCTTACTCTGTGCTCATAAGGATGTATGGGATGAGAGTCATGATGAATACTGCCTAACTGGGCTATCTATGTAATATTATGCTTACTCTGTGCTCATAAGGATGGATGGGATGAGAGTCATGATGAATACTGCCTAACTGGGCTATCTATGTAATATTATGCTTACTCTGTTCTCATAAGGATGTATGGGGTGAGAGTCATGATGAATACTGCCTAACTGGGCTATCTATGTAATATTATGCTTACTCTGTGCTCATAAGGATGTGTGGGGTGAGAGTCATGATGAATACTGCCTAACTGGGCTATCTATGTAACATTATGCTTACTCTGTGCTCATAAGGATGTATGGGGTGAGAGGCATGATGAATACTGCCTAACTATAACCACTGATCTGACTGTCTTTGCAATGGTGTTACCTGGTGAACTTGATCAATGTCCATCTCGCTTGATTGAAAAAAATATTGCAACATTGTTGCTTTTGGATCAATGTGCTGAATTATTCATGACTTGATGGTGAATATTTCATAACGGATAATTACCATGTCGTGGCAGGAGACCCGGAAGGTATTGGACAGACCTCAGGGTCTTGCAAAAAGAATGCGTATAGATTGACCTTAGGGAGACTCGGAAGGTATTGGACAGACCTCAGGGTCTTGCAAAAAGAATGCGTATAGATTGACCTTAGGGAGACTCGGAAGGTATTGGACAGATCTCAGGGTCTTGCAAAAAGAATGCGTAAAGATTGACCTTGGGGAGACTCAGAAGGTATTGGACAGACCTCAGGGTCTTGCAAAAAGAATGCGTAAAGATTGACCTTGGGGAGACTCAGAAGGTATTGGGCAGACCTCAGGGTCTTGCAAAAAGAATGCGTCTTGATTGACCTTAGGGAGACTCAGAAGGTATTGGACAGACCTCAGGGTCTTGCAAAAAGAATGAGTACATTTTAACTAGTCTGGTTGCCTACCAGTAGTTAGGAGGCCAGTCTCCACCCACCCAGCAGTCAAGGTGAAGCCTACATTTTAACTAGTCTGGTTGCCTACCAGTGGTTAGGAGGCCAGTCTCCACCCGCCCAGCAGTCAAGGTGAAGCCTACATTTTAACTAGTCTGGTTGCCTACCAGTAGTTAGGAGGCCAGTCTCCACCCACCCAGCAGTCAAGGTGAAGCCTACATTTTAACTAGTCTGGTTGCCTACCAGTGGTTAGGAGGCCAGTCTCCACCCGCCCAGCAGTCAAGATGAAGCCTACATTTTAACTAGTCTGGTTGCCTACCAGTAGTTAGGAGGCCAGTCTCCACCCGCCCAGCAGTCAAGGTGAAGCCTACATTTTAACTAGTCTGGTTGCCTACCAGTAGTTAGGAGGCCAGTCTCCACCCACCCAGCAGTCAAGGTGAAGCCTACATTTTAACTAGTCTGGTTGCCTACCAGTGGTTAGGAGGCCAGTCTCCACCCGCCCAGCAGTCAAGATGAAGCCTACATTTTAACTAGTCTGGTTGCCTACCAGTGGTTAGGAGGCCAGTCTCCACCCGCCCAGCAGTCAAGATGAAGCCTACATTTTTATGAAACTTGGACATGTATCATGACTTTATGTTGACACAATACTGCTAAAGTCAAAGGTGTGAAAACTAACTTTAAAATTGAACTTCAAAATTTCTAGCTCAAGTAGGTCTGAAATTTCTTGCACTATTTTCGCAACGTTTCCTGGGGCATGATATGTTGATATTGATATTATGAATACTGTTATTCTTCCTCCTGAGGCATGATATGTTGATATTGATATTATGAATACTGTTATTCTTCCCAGCTTCTTTTCTACGGCTTGTAAATAGTACACTTTAATATCATTAATATCAAAACTGTGATTTTCTTAACTTGGACATTAGGCCGCATCTTGCAGGCCTGCCCGACCATATCTCCAAGACTTACCCAGCATATATCAAAGCCGCAATAATATATCAACTTTGCAAATCTTTTGAGATTGTTTACAATATTCTGTCGGAATGTTTGGACTTGTTTTCCTTGTTGCCTGGTGTAGGCCATCATCCGATGGTATGAGAATCGTGCCGAGGAATTCATATTAAAACGCAAGGAGTCATTGCCGTATAAGAGTGCGACACAATACATATTGTCGGTTCACCATCCATGACTAGATAGCATTGGTTGATTGGCTGTGTCTCACATCTTAAAGGCCGTGTGCCTTTGATCAAATATTTGCGGTATATAAATACAGTCATGAACAGTAAAATTTCTCGAAAAGGACACCCTCAGGACTGACAAGTGCTGTCCTTAATAGAGAGGTGTCCTGATTAGAGAGGTCAAATTGAATAGAAAAAACCAATTTGGTTCCAAAACTAGTGTCCTTGATAATAATAGAGAGGGTGTCCTTAAATATAGAGGTGTCTGCTAACTGAGGTTCCGCTGTACACATTGAATATAAATTTCAACCATGCTGTTTTGTAGACCGATTATAAATTTCTACATGCCAGCTTTTATCACATTGGCACAGCTAGTTACTGCAGCATTGATTAATTCTAATTCATAGACATTGTGCATGTACGAACAAGGCCTTTAAGACACGATGTGTCCTGAACATGACGTTTCTGTGTTATTTGCCAAAGAGATGTTTACATTTTGATAGTGCCAATTCTCTTTGTACTTTATCTTTTCAAATGTCAGTTTTTGTATATTTAGGTGATTTCTCTGGTGGAATAAATGGGGGTGCGGGGGGGGGGGCGGAAGAGGGACTCTGGTCCAGAAGTCAGTTTCTATTATATATCTGATGTTTCTCAGCATAGAGTGGAGTAAAACTTTATTTTTTTGGGGGGGGGGGAGGGGAGGGTACACCTACAGGTACCAGTTTACTTTTGGGTGATACAGCAAGTGGGATTTAAGGACACTCAAGTTGAAACAGTGGCGACCCTTCCTAAAGTCAAACCACAACCTCCTGTTACCATCCTAAGGAACATGAACACCTGATTTCCTCAGGATGTCTGATTATAAACCCAGCGCTCTTAAAAACACAACGCCATTCATGATCAATCTCCCCATTGACCTTGTCGCAGAACCAGGCCAAGCCAAGTAGAACATTCGTTTGAGTATTTGGCTGAAAACGTGGTCAAGACCAATAACTCCAATTAAGGCCCAACCGTAGAGGCACAGATTAAAAGATCACAGATGTGAACAAATATAATGATTCGTCCTCTTGACACACCAGAGTCGGCGAGCCGTTAATTAAAAATTTGAAATTTGTCACTGATTTTGAAAATTTCTAATCACATATAACGTGCTAAATGTGAATTTCAACATTGTCATTGTGTTGACAAATATAGAAATACTATCAATTCTAAGTTTCAACAAATTCGTATTCATAATAACTGTACTACGGCATTGTGTATTAGTGGATTTCTATTTAACTAGACCACCAGTAATTACGAATGGCGTATCCCTTTACAAGCTACCAGGTGATTAGAGGGGGAACAAATGGGGTACAAACAAAAAAATCTCTCTCTTGGCCTCACGAGATGAGACTCATTCATACTTTCATTTCTAATGAAATATGATCCTATTAAACGAATAGTTTTGAATTGATAGTAAGTTTAATAGTATGTGAGCCTTTTGTGCGAGGTTTATAGCTCTGCCAGCTATTGGACAATAATAGCTCATCTCGGACATGTCCCGTTTGGAATAAAGGCCTATGGCATTTTGCCATTCATTAAAAATTTGAAAATTGTAATTGAATTTGAAGATTTCCAATTGCATAGACACATACTTATTGAAATGTTCAGCCTTGCTATTGTGTAGACAGCAATACGAATACTTCAGCTAATTCGTATGCATACTGCACTACAGCATTGTGTATCAATTTATACTGCATTTCTATTTTCCTGCGCCACCAGTAATCACGAACAGCGTACTCCTTTAAACAGAATGGCACTGTCAAAATCACCCGAGGTTGACCCTGCCGAGGATGCAACCAAAACAAAGCCTTGTCGTCAAAACACGAGCCTGTTTTGGATCACTGAACGCAATAGCAAGTTGTTAAAGGGTGTTTATCACCCCCATTCAAATAGTCCACAAAACTGAAGTGTCTTTCATGTCTTTCTCAGGCTGTGAAATGTAGCAAAATCATTCCTGTTCCTTCAACAATAGGCCTAGCTGGGCACTATTGGTTTTGGTGGAATCATTCCTGTTCCTTCAACAATAGGCCTAGCTGGGCACTATTGGTTTTGGTGGAATCATTCCTGTTCCTTCAACAATAGGCCTAGCTGGGCACTATTGGTTTTGGTGGAATATGAAATACATAAAATCAGTAATTTTGGTTGTTTGAGAGAGAATTCATCTTTGCATCATAATTTTTATTCTTTGCAAATTGTTCTTATAAGAACAAAGTCACAACCAGATTGCAGGGAAAAGTTCACTTTAAATATCAACCTTCTTTTATGTTTAAAGTGAATTCATCCTTGCCTTGGGGTTCTGACCCGTTTGGGATAAATGGTAATGATAATTTCACCACAGAATCTCTTTCTGTGCAGCAAAGCAGCGATGACAATGATTTATGTCCTTCGATTGCATCACCGGTTGTGCTTAGCTAGGCCTTGGCAGATTTACAGCAACGGGCTTAGTCATAATCAGGAGGTCATGGTTTCCATTCTCAGAAGAATCACTGCTGTTTCGCTTTGTATCCTTGAGCAAGGCACTTTGACCTACTTGCTTCTCTCTACCTAGGACTAAATGGGTACTGTACCTACATGTAACTGTCAGAGTTGGCACACTATGAATGTTCGTCCTGAGCGCTGTAGAGCTGCAACTCAGACCTGTGATACTCCCACAGACTAGAGCTTGAATCATGAATGTACAGGCCAATAGCTAGGGGTAATAATGTGAAGCGCTTTGCACAACTGAAACCAGAATTTTATAGCGCTATATAAGTCTCATAAAAATTAAAAAATGTATTATTGTTCAAGGAACAGGAAGTCATGAAATCAACCGATCATGTAGATCTGGTCAGGCCCTTTACATTGTTTTGCATGAGCTATGATGTTACTCATACTCATTTATTCCACCATTTTGAGGTTGAATTTTTTCTGGCTCGGCTCGGTATCAGGAGGGTTAATGTTGAAAACCTGCCATTTGATTGGTAAGCCTGATTGACAATGGGTACATGTAAAGAATGAGTTTGGTCATAATGCAAAGTACTGCTCGTCTGTAATCTCATGACAATACAAACAACTCAATAATCAATTCCCTAATCCTGGCTATTTCTATAGGCCTTTATTTTGACTCGAATGGACCACATTCAAAAGTAGGCCAGTGGGTATTACAAAAACTGTGGAAACTTGGTATTTGTGGTATGTCCGTTGACACAAAGGCATTGTTGAAATATATATTCAGAACGTATCACACAATTGGATATTTTCAAATACAATTTCAAATATTAAATGACCGACGTAGGCCACTTTCAAAGTCTCTCAGTGTAAAGCACACACATTGCATTTGACATTGATCACCTGTCGCTGTGATCAGGACTCCTTGTCGTGGATATGCGATGACTATGCACACTGGTGATTTTTTTTGCAGGCGATCATGATTGCCGGTCTTAGCTACATTGTAGCATGAACGTTGCTTGTTAGCAGGCGCCTGATTAGGCCTACCTGGTGTGATATAAACAAGCTGCTATAACACGGGAGTGGTTGCGTAATGCATAAGAAAAGTAATATTCCAATTTTTTGCAGCTCAACCTTGTGCATGGTATGATCCTTTATAGGCCTAGGTCGGTCTTTAAAATGTTAAATTTGTAATTGAATTTGAAAATTTCCAATTGCATAATACGTACATGTACTTAATATAACCTAGAGCATTGCTGTTGTGCACACAGATATACTAATACCATTGATACCAAGTTTCAGCAAATTTGTATTCATAATAACTGCACCACGGCATTGTGTAACTGCATTTCTATTTTCCTGGACAACCAGTCATTATGGACGGTGTACCCCTTTAAAAGTACTGTATGGTTACACAACAAAGTGCTAACAACTTAAGCCCCACTTCCAACACACGGGCAAATGTATGAACAACTATAACTAACTGTCAATAACAATGCCAGCTAATAAACAGCCTTGGTTGCATGGCCAGGCTGTTGGGAATAAGCAAGCTGTTTCATAGGGAGTGAAGCCAACATGACTTGGCTCTGGGGTATTTGCAAGCTGTTTCATTGGGAGTGAAGCCCCAAAGATCACAATGAGCTCACTTGATTGTGGAAGATCTGAAGAGAATGGTAAGTTTCTAAAAATGAAGGGATGGAGTCTGTTTCTGTGTGTTCTATAGGAAGTCGTTGGCCTTTTTCCTGAGTGTGCTATATCAACTAAGGATTGACCATAGGTATCAGCACCTTGGCTAGAACTTAAAATCCTAAAGTTGGAATTCTGTGTCAGTCGGTAAAATGATGGTGCTAAAAATGTTGAATAAGTGGAGAGGTTCGATGGTTGCGACAGGGCGTGCTGCAGGTCACCTTCAAGTACCATTGGTATTGTCTGGGGAGATCCGCACTGAGTACCACAGTAGGCCTCAATTAAAACAAACATGATACTCTATTATTGATAATTAGTGTTAATTGTACATGTACTTGTTGGAGTGAATTGTCCTTGAATCTTGAAAATGCTCTTGTCTTTAATGGGGCTGTGATAACCCTATTATCATTCAACGGAAGACCTATGTCTTAAATCATAGTTTAGTTGTGTGATTTTCCTTGAAATGAGTTGGCTTCTGCATTCCGCATGACTTTTGATTTACGAAGTTGAATTCTTTGTATTTGACATAATTTGTGCATGCACTGGCAATCTGTTCGAATTTAAATAATTCGTTATTCGTAGCTCATGATGTGAAAACTCCTTATTTAAATATGATCAAGACAGGGAAGTTTTTCCAGTTGATAGCTAAGGTTAAGACATGTATTTTTTTGTGCCACAATGCACATGTAAAAAAAACATTGCCATAGTGCTGTTATTTTTGCAAAATTGCTGAAATTTGGCATTCAAAGTATTTGTACATTCATACAGCCTACCTACGGCATTAATGTGGAGGGCGGTCATGCACGTGGTGTCAGTCCTCAAGGACACAAAGATGAAACAGCTGTGATGAACCTGCTGATTTTGAGTCAAGAACTGGCAAGATACAAGTCTTTTCAAGTCAAATGTAAACATATCAGTCCGTTACCATTTGAGACAATGAGAAGGATCCGTCGATAAAATGGAGGTATTAGTTGGCTTGCCAGATGTCACGAGGGTGGAGCTTAAATGATGACCTATGCCATACTATGCTATAAAGCTGGCAACCAAAATGTTGGGAAAAACGACAGCTTTCCCCAAGCACTGTTAGCTGTGTCAACCAATACCAACAGTGAGCCATCAATCACCAAACTAAAACACCTCAAACTACAAGGAAGTGTCATTTCAAATACTTTTCATTGCTTCCATAATTTGCACCAACCCATGCGGACCGCTGCCGCCAAAACGAGGCACAGTGAGTGCATAGTGCATGAAACACTGTAAACTGTGGCTCAGTATAATCAAGGTAAATAATAATAATAACATTGAGTCCCTATTCCAAGTTTCCCTTCTCAAAGCACTTCTGGGATACCAAGCCTTCATATCAGACTTAAGAACACAATGACATAATTGAGATCTTGCATTGTTGACTCAGGCCAGGTGTCTGTCCACTTGACTTTTTCCTATAAATGCCCAAGACTGATGTGCGCTACCCAGGTTATCTTTCTGGCTTGATATAAGAACATTCTTGTGGTTTGGCTAAGTGGAGCATGTTATAAATCACCCATAAAGCCAAGAGTCTTGACTGTATTTGGAATTGTAAAGATGATGGGTTACAAACCAACAAAATAGTTGAAGTGAGTTTCTGTGGTCTGGTCGCTCTTAAACGTGGTTAGGTATAGGGTTCAAAACCTATCAAGAAAAGTGCCCGGCATCATGCCTAGTCTCTCTTAATGAAAGCATAGTCAACAGACAGTACTATACCCCCTCAAATGCAGAAACCACAAACGCCCACTCCTTCCTGCTACCTTAATACTTCTGGGTTTGAAATTTATTGTACATGTACAAGTTATAGATCGCAAAGCACCTGGTAAATGAGATATCTTATCAGATCATAAACCACAAACTAACGTTTTTTCCAGTCGGAATTGTGCCTGCTTGTACTTTGTGGTCACTTGTGAGTCATATGGTCACCACAGAATGGTGGTCTGACCGAGTTATCGTCATAATCATGTAACTCAGATTACGAGAGATTTGTCTGATCCAAAGTGCCCTATTTGCCTAAAAAGTTATACTGTGAAATATACATTCAGTGGCCAAAGGGCAAAATCAGAAAAGGCTTAGATTTTTCTTTCTACAATTCTGCATGGCCATGGCTGATATAGTTGACATTTCATCCTTTGAAAGCGCATTGTTTCGCTTCAGTTCCCAACCCATAGCCGAAACAGTATCCACTTTTTGAAAACATTTTGGTAGGATATAAATTTTAAGATTGATTTCTGTTAATTTTCAAGGGGGTTGGGTGAAGTTATTCAGGTAATATAAACACACCTTCAACAATCAGCTTCCTTGGTTGAATAGGTAGTGAGTTATGGTCATTTGTATGTAATGGCGGCCATCTTGGACGCCATCTTGAATTCCACAAATGCCCAAGGGTGGCAACATGTCATCAAGCAGTTTCTTTAAAGGAGAGACCCTCAGCTTCCAAAGTGAACAAACTTAATACAGCAAGGCAAGGTTAACCCTCTCCGCTCCTGGACTATTTTGTATGAAGAAAAGGAACAAGTTTACAATCCATGATAATTGCCTCAAAAAAGGTCATCAATTGATGAAATAAGTGCCATTGTTCAATGGATCTATGGTGGAATGCGACCGGTGATTGTAAATAAAATATTAACCAAAGAAAAATCTACCCCTCTTCTGATTTTGAGTGGGGGCCAATAAACACAACTTTTACTGTATGTTGCCAAAGACAGGTGATTGTGTTAAGACAGTCCATAGGACACATTCTGGACAATCCTTAGCACATTGTTGCATAACCCTTTGACTTTTATAATATAATTTGCAAATGTCATTGGAATTTCCATCATGCACCTTAAGAATTTGAGTAGGAAGGACCTCCTGCCTAATGTAAGAGATCTAAGAGAATTGGAGAATTTTCCCAGCAGGAATGTCTATTTTGCTGAGAAATTACAAAATTACATGCGTGCTCAGGGGGAGTGTTGGTGCCAGCAATTTCAGTTGTATTGGGATTTGTAATTTGGCTGAAATCAGAAACCAGGATATGGCCTATAACAGGATGTCGAGAGAGTACCCCCTTCATCCCTATATTGATCTTCTGGTTGGAGGTCACTATAAAATATGTTATCAAAAATATGTCTCAACACTAACAAAAAAAATCACAGCCATGAATAATTGAAACGTTGCTCTCAGCATTGAGTTAATTTTTAGCAGGGTTTGGGATTTGGCCGAAATCGGTGCCAGAAACCAGAATATGGCCTGGGATGGGACTTCGAGGCAGATCTCTGGTTGGGGGTCACTAATATAACAATGTTATTATTAATAGGTCCCAGCAATAACAAATAAATCATAGCCATGAATAATAGAGAAGTTATTAGCTTTGGTAGAGAACTGATGGAGTTGATGGTTGCCAATACAGTCGCATGAATATAACCGATCGAGGTAGTCGCCATGGTGCATGGTTTCTATACTCACTGCACGTATTCCCAGGAGTAACTCGACAATCAGACAGTCAATAGATGGCGTGTCCTCCAGCTCAGTCGCAGGCCAAGGTTGGATTACGTGACAACTGATCTCGTGCGATGTGCTTTCTACACTCACTGCACGTATTCCCAGGAGTAACTTGACAATCAGACAGTCAATAGATGGCGTGTCCTCCAGCTCAGTCGCAGGCCAAGGTTGGATTACGTGACAACTGATCTCGTGCGATGATCAAACTATTCCACCAAGTTTCTTGAGATGTTCTCAAATTTATTTCCAGTTAATGCTCAATTTGGTTGGGTTGGATTGGATTGGGTTGGGTTGGATCGGATCAAATTGGGTTGGGTTGGATCGGATCGGATTGGGCTGGGTTGGATCAGATTGGATTGGGTTGGGTTGGATCAGATCAAATTGGGTTGGGTTGGATCGGATCGGGCTGGGTTGGATCAGATTGGATTGGATCAGATCAAATTGGGTTGGGTTGGATTGGATCGGATTGGGCTGGGTTGGATCAGATTGGATTGGGTTGGGTTGGATCAGATCAAATTGGGTTGGGTTGGATCGGATCGGATTGGGCTGGGTTGGATCAGATCAGATCGGATTGGATCAGATTTGATTTAAATAGGTTGGATTGGATTGGGTTAGATTGGATCAGACCAGACCAGACCAGATTGGATTGGATTTTTTTTTGCAGGCTCAAAATTATGTGAGGGTGGTGGATGAGAACCATGACATCAAGTTTCTGTGGCCTTCATATCAATAACAAGCCTTTTTCCCCCCCCCCCCCCCCAGTAAGAAAACTTTGATGCTGCGTGCTCTTTGCAAGTTCCTAGGGAAATTGGGATGTAGTAATTTCTCAGAAGAAATGAAAAAGCGGGCACTTTTTCGGAATAACTCTTACATATAGAGTGGTTTCGCGTGACGTCATCACCTGCCATGCTCTGGAGGGACAGACAAAAGAAAGCTAGCCCAAATGACCATGACAGTATTTGATCCAGTCAAGTCAGGTATGACAAGTCATTGTGCTGCCCTCAAACATGGCTGACTGTGATTGTGAAAACACTCTTTTTTTCAAAAGGGGTGCATGTTCACGTTGAACTGATTGTCAGCAATAACTTGCTCTCAAACACTATATGCATCTCTGTTTTTGATTGTTACTACATATAAACATGCCATATCTGACTGCAGTGGTTATAACAGATATGTAATATTCATGTAACTGCGCTGGGGAAGCCCTTCCAGAGCGATAGCCGCAAGTCATGCTGAACTACAGAAATACAGGCTAATTCAACATGTCGACTTATATAACAACCAATCACTCAGTAACTACCCTCATAGAGGAGGTAGGGGGTCCACTCCAAGTGTGTGTGGTGGGGGGGCTGAAATACTAGTGATCTGGGAGGGTCAAAGTGGTCGTCTTCTTGTGACTAGTAATAGTATGCACTGGGGTCTGGCTTGAGTTAGTTTCAGCAAATATCATATCTTTCAGGAGCGGATGCATAGAAATCCAAGTTTCATTATAATGTCAGCTGTCACTGGAATTTTGAAATTTGCATATTCATGAGATCAATGAAAACATTATGGCAGAATTGGATTGTGCCTTGATTTAATATGATTAGTCATCACATAGATCAAGGTACCGCAAAACCCACAAATATTCACCCCAGTTTTTTTTGCGATTTTGTGAAATGGCAACTTGTGATTGTTCTGTAATAATTTTTTCAGAGAATTAGAGATTGCAATTTATTTCTCCCACCTGGTGTGTGCCCCCCCCCCCCCCCAACCCCCCCACCCCCCCCCCCCCCCGTGCCTGTGTATCATAATACTAAATATTAAAGATGCTCGTTTCTTCTCCTTGCAGAGCCGACCATGACACAGGCAACTGATAAAGACAGCGGCGACCAGCCTAACGGCACGAGTTGTGCACTGCCGCAGAATGGTACACATCAACGAACAAACGGCTACAGTCACTCTGAAATAACCAAACGAATCTCCAATGGCAACGGTACGGGTCCGTCAACCAAGGCTATAACAAACGGACACCTAGAAAATGGCGATGTCAAAAACGGCAAAATCCAAAATGGAAATGTCCAGAATGGTTCTGAGCAAAATGGTAACGGTGTCGTGGCCAAGAAGCCAAAGCTGATTGGTATCGCCGGGAAATGGTATGACATCACAACGTTTATCCCTCATCACCCTGGCGGTGATGTCATCGAACACTTCGTCGGGAAAGACGCCACGGAGGTGTTCCACGGCTTCCATGAAAAGGACGTCTTGAAACATCGGCAGCCGGTTGGAACGTACAGTCGCGACAACGTTGAGGAGGCCGGCAAGCGTTTCGCCGATTTACTCGTGGTGTTTCAGAAAAAAGGATTCTTTAAAACGAGCATGCCGTGGTATGCGATGAAGTTTGCCATAACCTTTTCGATGTTTGGTATCTGTATTTACCTGGTAACGCAGCGCTCAGAGTGGTACCTCCACTACCTTGGTGGCATCTTCCTGGCGATGTTCTGGCAACAATGCGGTTTCTTCCTCCACGACTTTATGCATAACCAGGTCACACACAACCGTCACATTGATCAACTCTTTGGCATCTTCTTTGGAACGACCGGTGTCGGTTTGAGCGCAAGTTGGTGGCGAGACGAACACTTCGTTCATCATGCTTTAACCAACACTGTCGATTATGTCAAGGAGTTTTGGGACCCGCAGATGAAAGAACCAATTTGGGCCCAGAATTCGAAACTCTACCCGTTCTACAAAGACAATATTGAATCCAAACTTGTCCGCATCCAGCATTATACGTTCCTACCTGTCTGTATCATCATCGGGCGACTGGGAATCATCATCGACAGCTTCAAGTACGAGACGCGCATCATTGAGTGGGTCGCGTTTGCTGCTCACTGGACGTGGATGGTCTTGCTCCTCTCACATCTCCCGTCGTACTGGGAGATGTTCGTATTTTACTCCATCGCGTCGATGCTGCAAGGAATACTCACAGTTCAACTCCTCGTCTCGCATTACGCCAAGGACTTCTTCCATCTGGAGGATGTCTGTGAGTCGCAGGATTGGTACCGCATGCAGATCCAGTGCAACATCAACATTAAAAACCCTGTCTGGTTAGACTGGTTCCACGGGGGGTTAAACTTCCACATCGAACACCACCTGTACCCCACGATGCCGAGACACAACTACCGCGAGGCCAGCAAGTATATTAAAAAGGTTTGCAAAGATCTGGACATTGTTTACGATGAGTGCGGCTGGTTTGAGGCGGTGAAAAGAACCCTTATCCACCTGAAACATTCTGCCAAGCACTTCAAGCTTGATCCAAGATGAGCTTTAGAGAATTTTGTACTCAAGATATTATTTGGTGCATCATGAGGTGATGTGGTACATCATGAGGTGATGTGGTACATCATGAGGTGATGTGGTACATCATGAGGTGATGTGGTACATCATGAGGTGATGTGGTACATCATGACATGGTCTAACATGATCGTTGCACTCTTCGTGGCCTTAATACGAGACGTGGCATTTCAAGAACAAAACCGTCCACACCTGAAACTTGTTCCCCCTCATTTTCAGAATGGTTTATCTGAAATGCTTTTCAACATTAGTTGCCTCCATGTGAATGGTAATTTGATATGCTTTTAAAATGAGAATTTTTATTTGAGAAATTTTATTTTGTTTCATATTTACGTGTTAGAGTCGTGAATTTAAATTTTCCACGTTCTTTAAGAACTGCTGTTACCATGGTAACCATTGTCGCTGTGATATATCTTTCTCGGTACCGGTACCCTACGAAGTCCCGACTGCAGACAAATGTTTTCAAGTAGCCTTTGCCACTGGGACTGAGGAGAAGAAGGCAGCAATTTTCAATGTGCAACTTCTTAAGACCATATTAGATCCACAATTCATCGTAGAAAATAGTTTGGCTTGCCAATGGTTTGTCAGTGACTTGTCAATGCTTTCCCGATTGGCTTCAAATAGTTTGCCAGACGTCAGCCAATGGCTGGCCAGTGTGAGACCAATGGTTTGTTAATAGCCTGCCATGGGAATACCTGTGGTTAGCCAATGGCTGGCCAGTGGGAGACCAATGGTTTGTTAATAGCCTGCCATGGGAATACCTGTGGTTAGCCAATGGCTGGCCAGTGGCTTACCAGTGGGTTACCAGTGTTGCCCTGTGTCTTGCCAGCACTGGCAAATAGCTTTCCAGTGGTTTGCCAATGGCAGGATATCCAATCTTCTTCCTCGAATTCCCCACCCTAGAGCTATTGTCAGTTTCTCCTTGGTCCCAGTTGGTTCTTAGTATTCCTCCAAGTGTCTTTCAGTCGTTGGTGATATTCAAGAATATTGGTGAATCTCGCAGAGAAGCAGTTTAAGACCGATAATCTCAATAGTATCTTGACTCCCATTGTTTTGGAAATGACCAATATGGCACCCACTGTGGTTCTTTTTAAGAGGGTGTCCTTAATAGTGTTATAGCTGTCTCTCTTATAGTACTAAATACAGTAGAACCTCTCTATTAATGACACCCTCGGGACTGACAAGTACTGTCCTTATTACAGAGGTCAAATTGAATGTGAATGACCAATTTGGGACAAACTCTGTGTCCTTAATAGATAGGGTGTCCTAGTAAGAGAGGTGTCCGCTAAGGGAGGTTCCACTGTAGTGGTTGTACCAAACGTTGAGAGTTTTGATGTTTTAGTGAAAAATAAACATCTGATTATGTCTGTTAAGTGAACATTTCGGTAAACTTCATCGTGAAGTAACTTTTCGAGACACACTGTATGTAGGCTTAGGGTTTTCTATTCAAAAGTAATTGATGGGTAGGTGCACCAGTTGAAATACTAACATTACCACTTATCTGTCAATTAAAGAAGGAGGCGTGTGAGATAATGTCAGGCCGACACTTATGATGTTTCCAGTGTGCCTTTGTAGAGGACGTTAGAGTGAGATTTGTGTACATTTTCTGATTTATCCTATACCCCCCCCCCCCCCCCCCATGGAACTCAAGGACTGTTATTGAAATATCATAATTACTGGGCCAACATCACCTCAAAACTCTCCTCCTTTAAGGCAAGATGCAAGGTGAAGGTCTTACACGGTCAAGGTCACAGTCAAGGTGTAACCTTTGTCAAGGTCACCTATTGGCTACTCTGTATAACTTCCTCTGAATGACCTGGCTCCTCCGTGTAGTCTATCTTTAACTTGCAGATGTACATTGCGAAAGTTTAACATGATGGGATGGCTGACATTAACTTGGACCCTCCTAATTCTTACAACCACTTCCTTTAATGGCGTGCAAGTGTGCTCACTTTATTTTGACACGTATTAAAACAACATTGTTTTGTTGTACCGGTGCATATTTTATATCCATCTGAAAACAACCATCACAATATTAGAAGGTCAATAAAAATTATTTTGTTCGAATCTTTTAAATGAGGAGCATTGAATTTACCAGGTAGTTAATTAGATAATTCAATATTAATATGCAGCATGTGCTAAACATATTTTCGTCCAGGCCAACTTTGACAGATGCGTTAAATGTTTGAAATACTTGTAACGCTTTCTGGGGCAACAACTAACTATAATCCACTTTATATCTGGTTGAAACTGCACGCAAAAAAGCTAAAATTTGCTGGGAAAATTTAGCAGTATTTGACTTGTTTTAGCCAAACGCTGTCTGATTTTGGCCAAGTGACTTTTGAAAATATTCCAGACTTTGAAGTTTTATATGCAAAACACACTAATGATGTTAAGGCTGTTTTAGCAGATTTGAAAGATAGTTTCTCACTTAAAGGGACAACTTGTTGGGTATGAGATGTTGATTTTTCATACAAAAATGGCTTCAGCAGGACCATAATTTCTCTTATAATTGATCTGCAATGAACAATGCTCTAGAACGGCGTAACCATAGGCCTGTCTGAAATTAACAAGCCCTGTCCAAAACTGCCAGGCAACACTGATGAAAATGATTATCAGAGATCAGCATGTGACTAGTGTCAGCTCATGGTGGCAACCAGGGGAAATATTCCCTCGGCCAGGTTAATACTACACCCTTGTTGTTCCTTTAAGAGACTGTCTTAATGAGAATCTGTCCTAGATTTATCTGGTGCCTTGGCGGGGCTGGGTGCTGTGGTTTTATAAACAAAAAAATGTATAATTCTGTGTTTGATAACAGATGTTGTGTGATTTGGAGTCATTATGCATCATCGGTTGAGGATTGTGGGTGGGTTCATATAAAGACATAATGCGAGGATTTGAGTTTTCCCCAAAACAGAGCAACATTTTCATATTGTGGTCGTTTGTGTTTTGTGCGTGTTTCTCTGTCCATCCCCCACGTGAGTATCGAACCTCGATCGTAGTGTCGCATGATTGTCCTAAGAGATGGCGCTGTCACCAGTGTTCGGTTGACGCGCCAAGAAAGGACTTGACGACTCGATAATTTAAAAAAATTACCTAACACGATTGGTTTGAATGTTGTGATGTAACTTTTCCAAAATATAATGCAAGATGTGATTGATGCACTGTTGTACTTTGCACTGAGTGAATACTACTTCCGTTGTTGGTGCGTGGTTCGGCCTTAGTTGGCCCGGACAGATGTGCCCCTGACATTTGGTGCGGGGAACTACGGTCGAGTCACTTGCCGAGAACATAAAATCTATAAGTGTTATTTCAAGAGGTCAACAATATACCACATGTACCAGTATTTAAAAGTTTAACAAGCACAGTGTGATAAGTGTCTGTCATACAGAGTGTTGATTAAAAGTCTGGTTAGTTTTCAAGTTGAATAGCGTTATAAATTTTCCAAATATGATATTTGCAATGGAAATTAGAAGCAATTAGATTTATCCTAAATGCTTCCTTCAGTAACACACTGCTGAAATAGACTGCTGAATAAGAATTCTACTGATCTAAAAATATTAAAAAGTTATTCAATTCTAAAACTGCCCTGATTTTTAAGCAACACCCTATACTTATATTCTACCTGAAGTTCCTTGTCTGACTGCTTTTGTCATGAAATCATTAATATCATGCCTGCATCTCATTGTTTGTAAGGGCAGTGATAAGAGGTAGACGTGATACCAACCATGTTATTGATATACACCCATTTTGACAGATGACCAGTTTAGGCCTGGTCATTTGAGCCCATGACTGTTTCAGTCCCGGTTATTTTTGCCCATGACCAGAGGTTGTTTCGGGGTGACATGGGTCATCATCTAAGGCTAAATACCATGACATGATCTGACATGACATGACATGACATGACATGACATGATCTGACATGATCTGACATGACATGACATGCGTCCACTACAAGTCAACCGTTGGTCAACTTTAAGATTTTTGGTGTCATTCCTCCTTTTTTTTTGCATATTTTAAAATTAAGCTGTTCAACTTGCGAAAATGAAATTCACCAAAACTAGTTTCTGTGGAAAAAATCTAAAGAGAAATTTCGTTATCCAACAAAATAGAAAATATGATTATCCGAGAAATATTCTCAAAATCTTTTAAATAAAGAATGCAAAATGTTGATTTTGTAGATGACATCATGGAGGTATGATGACATGTAGATGAATGACTGGTTATCAAGAGTTATTCCAGTGTAGATGACATGTAGATGAATGACTGGTTATCAAGAGTTATTCCAGTGTAGATAAAGCCATGTGTTTCTGGTGATAACATCTACTATGTGCTTTAAGATCTTTATACTCAATAAATACCGTCCAGTACAATCCTCCTGCCATATATTCTTATCATAGTTCAATATGGCTGCCTATATTGTGTATTTGTAGCCATCACCTTATCGGGTCAGAATGTAGTGAACATGTAGCAATAGTCCATTGCAACGCCAAGAGATGTGATTCGGCTTGTATATTTCATGCATTCCATTTCCAATGATCTCAATTCTCTCGCAGTTAGCTGGGAATACTATGGGTTGTCATGGGCAGCAGTAATTCTAGTTACACCCAATGATTGTATATTGATATTGTTGTGACAGCTTTCATCATGAAAGGCCTATGATGTTCACGTACTTGGTATTGTTGCTGTTGTGTAGTTATAATGCACACTAATCTGCTGAAACTTGGCCTTCATAGTATTTGTTCGTCAAAAAATGTCCTACAGTTGGAAGACATCCTACACATCTTGACAAACAAGACTTTGAGAATGTGACGCCCTGCGATCTCAGTGTCGCCATCTGTACCATTTCCACATGTACTAGAAACTGATGCTCGTCATTCAGATATGAGAACTATGAGATGACTCTCCCTTTAAACATATGAAATGGTTGTACTTGAACATTCTGAGATTTATGTATGTATCAGACACTGGTGATTGTACATACGTGAATGATTGCCACTTGGTAAGATGGAATGCCTAGCAGGTCACTCGGTAAGTTGGAATACCTGGCTTGCCACTCGGTAAGTTGGAATGCCTGGCTTGCCACTTGGTAAGTTCGAACGCCTGGCAGGCCACTCGGTAAGTTGGAATGCCTAGCAGGCCACTCGGTAAGTTGGAATGCCTGGCTTGCCACTCGGTAAGTTGGAATGCCTAGCAGGTCACTCGGTAAGTTGGAATGCCTGGCTTGCCACTTGGTAAGTTGGAATGCCTGGCTTGCCACTCGGTAAGTTGGAATGCCTGGCTTGCCACTCGGTAAGTTGGAATGCCTGGCTTGCCACTCGGTAAGTTGGAATGCCTGGCTTGCCACTTGGTAAGTTCGAACACCTGGCAGGCCACGTACTCCTTTAAAAAAGCTGGAACGTCTGGCTTGAATACACTTCATGCTCTGAAGGCAATTATTTCTCGTGGATGATTTAGAGTAGACATTAATGCATAGAAATGGAGTGTTGTTGCTAAGGGTTCGGGAAGAGTGCTCTCGCTGGGCGTTAGACATCTGTATTACTGTGAAATCCAATATCTGAAATACTCTACTTGGATACTTGCGGCATAGGGAATTGCTGAGAGTGCTGTGTAAAGTAATAATGTTAGTCAGGACATTGGAAATCTGCCTCACACGCTATTGTACCAGATTTATGTGTTTTTTTTTGTGTTTGTAAGAGATGCAGATGCAGCGCCCCTAGTGGTAGCTCTTTTGGGAGAAAAAATATGGCCGCCTTCTGGCGTCGACTGTGTCGATTTCATGTCAAGTTTTTGCTAAAAACCGCACACTGACACGAGGGGCGCTCATTTGGAACAATGTACGAGTCTGTGACTGCCATTCAGCCTTATAACTCCGTCTCCTTGGCAACAACACTAACGCCACATCAACTGCTGATCAAATATTTATTCGCTTTTTTCATATTTTCATATTCACAATATTATTTTAGTTTTGACAGTGTTTACTATTCGCACCATTACTCCCCGTTGATACAATGGACTCACCCAATACTCAGGAAATTAATCATTGGGAGATCTCATAAGAGGTATCATAGGGGTGTCTTATACATTCCAAGGACAGTTATGGTGATAGGCACCCATTCTCCACTCATGACCGGAACTAGGATTATTTGATGACATTATTCCGTCCCTGCTTGCATTGGCCTCCATGCTAGAGACCAGCCCATTTCATCATTAGAAGACTTTTAGTGTCTCTATGTACATTTAGGTTTCAAACTGCTGCATTTGAATTGATTTTGTTGAAATGTTTCGTTGACTGTGGCTATGGCAAACCTTAAGTCTAATGACAGTAGGCCTACACATAACATCAAGAATGAATGAAGATGAGTCGTTATCAACTTTTGAAATCACGTATAATGGCGTTACAAAATGCAAGCAGAGAATATGCAAGATTATACTCTCGACTCACTGGTCTGAGACCGGTTCATTTATTCAACGCGTGACTTCCCCCAGTACAATGCATTAAATCGGCCAAGGTCACTTCATACTGATTGGCCCAAACATGTCTTCAAGTCATGGTGAGGTACATTCATTGACTGTGGTCGTCATTGGGAATGAAGTAAACTTCTATCAGTGATTATGGTGTATTCACCATCTATCAGTGCAGGTCTATTGGCAACGAATCGTAAATAAAATAAATGGCATTGATAATAAAGTGAAATGCCTTGATGGGTGTGGTGGCGTTCTGAATGGTGATGCAGAGGTGAATGGCATAAACCATTAAGACAAATTGTTGTTGCCCTCTCTGTTCATCCCGATTAAACAATGTTGAATGGCATCAAACGACAATGTGAATAATATCTTGGCTTGGCTTGCATATTCATCACTGGCCTTGTATCGGTGAGTCTAGAGTATCTGCCTAATTGGTCACCTGGCACCTTCAGAAACATTTTTTACCAACAGATGTGAGAAGTTGTATTGAAGTGTCAGCTTAGGATGGTACGCCATTCGTAATTTCAAGTGGTCCAGGAAAATAGCAATTTCAGTTTCCCCTCCTGAAAAGGGTTAAATTTGACAACAGAAATTGAAAGATTTCTGCCCCAACTCTCTGTGGGCCTTTATATTTTCAAAATTGAGCCAAAAATAAGGATGTTAGAAGCATATTTTTGCAAGTAAGGGCAGTTCTAAGGACAGATTTCCACTTGGGAAATTTTTCAGTTGTTTGCTCTGAGCTCTGTCCCATCTCGGTGTCCCACACTGGGGTCTGTTTATTTCTCAGCTGCTCACAACCCAACAATGACAGTTTTTTTGGAACATCCTACTCACTTGTCTTTATTGTTTGTCTGTATATCCAGAAATTCAATTTTATTTCATATATTGTTGAAAGATATGAAGTACTGTGAAGGCACCGCTAAAAGCCACGCCCTGGTGTAGGTAAATGTAACTAAGGTCACTAAGGTAACTAAGGTCAATTTCAAGTTCAAGTGAACTGGACGATATCCACATTAAATGACTTTTTGCAATGAATAGTAGGGGCAACCTGTCACATAATTTTTTTCAAATCGCTTGCAGATCCTTGCATCTTTCGGTTACGGTTTATAGGTGTAAATGCACAACTGGTAAAAATAAATTGGTAGGAAGCAAATCTTATATGAACCTTGTATTCAAGAGTTAATACTAGTCTTATTCTTGCTATGAATTCATTGTGTTATCCAAGAAATTGTTTAGAATTAACATTTGAAAACTTGAAGCAATTTGAGGGGCACAACTGTGACAATCGGTTAGGAGACGTTAATACACCATCCTGCATGTAGGGGGCAGCACTCACCACATAATCTGTCACAATGTATCCTCTTCAATCAAGGAGGGATGGAGGTGCATTGCAGTTCTCTCACTCTCCAATAAAGAAGTTACAGACAACAGAATTGTAACCTCTTCCTCGGAGAATGGAACAATGATATTTCGTCTGTGCGGGCAGGTGATTCGTTCAGCGCTGTTGAAGAACTGTTCCTACCGAGCCCGATATTAGATTGCCTTCTGAGGCAGACCTTCATTGAGTCTTATTAAATTGGCTCTGGCTGTCCTCCTCGAAAGTGCCTATTGCAGCCATCCTCATCTTGCTTCTTGTTCAACTCTCCATTGTCAATTAGAAATTCCCCTGTCAATCATGTGTGTGCTATTTTGTATTAACCAATTAATAGAACTTGATTCTCATTTGACTTGAACAAGTTTGGTCATTCATTCATAAACATCTTGTTATTGTTCTTTATTCCTTTGAAGGAAAGTACAGCACATACGGGCGACTAAACTCATGATGATGACTGAAGCAACGAAAACTGGCTTCCGCCTGAATAGTCTCTTGTCTCTATTCTGCTGTGTTGTCAAGATGATGAATCGTCATGCAGTTGTCCATACTTTGACAAATCAGCAGTGGTTTGATTCATCAGTACTGTTGATATTTATTATTCTGATGTCTAAGATTAGGTTGCCCGTATGTAGAAAGCCTGGTCTTTTGTATTGGATCGTTCATCAAGACTATTGACTCTGAAATGAACCACAGCGATGGCCAGGAAACTGTCTGGGATGTGGCGTTTCTGGTTGTTTTAGTGTGTGTATTTCTGAGAAATGTTTAAGATTTACATTTGAACCATCCAAGGTACTGACTCCATTTGGAGGGAGTCTGGATCTGCCGGAGGGAACCAAAACCTGTGAGTCAAGATGGTCACAAGTTCACCTCACATCATCAATTCTACCAACCCACCTCACCCAAACTGAACGAGTGATGTGGCCTATGAATAACTATCGGCCATTTGTACAATTCTCATGTTGGCATTGCCAGCTCAAGTTTACATTGGATAATGCCGAGTGCACATAGTGATTAACGGCCAGACTGTGTAATGACCATCGTGATCACATTAATATAGAACACGCAAACATGAAAACAAAACTCCATGTCTTTAAAGCTGAACTATATCATCGAGGGGGAAGGGGGGCAATCCCCAACTGTCTGGAGCAATCAATTGGACCACATAGATCTTGCCTATAGGTCCCCTTTAAAAAAAAAATAGTTAAATTGGGGAATTTTTGATGGCCATCTCAAAGGTCGGAAGTCTCCCTTTGGGTTGGTTGGACTTTTAATGCAAATACAAAATGTAATTTATACTTGGTTGGACCTTGGCAACTGATTATTCGATATTACTCGGGCGGTCCTTTATTGCAACTAATTACTCAATTGGTCCTTTAAAAGTAACCATTTGTCTGGTCCAATAAAGCATCCAACGATTTTTATCCAAATGCAACACCATCCTGACGTAATCAGTGGTTTTAAATATACTCCGCCTCTCGCTATTTTTTCATATAAGGTAGGAGTATAGCCAAAACCTGATCTCAGGATGCCAGTAAAGTGAGATAGCCCTTAAACAAAGCTGTCTCGCAAGCTGAATGTACGTCAAATCGTGCTGATTTTTGGTTTCTGATCAGAGAAATATATATCAAAATTATACTAAAATTAGACATAACAAAGTTGAAATCTCTGGGTCTTATGGTTACAAAACAACAAAACGTGCGCCCCATGTTGACAGATGGACGGACGGACAGACGGACCCTCAGACAGAATCTGAATAGCTATTCTACCAGCTCACTGACTTCATCAGCTGAGCTAAAAAAACCAAGTCAATGAGAACATTTAAATGATTCCTAGCACATTTTATTAAGATCACATTCTAAATAAGTTATCAAATCTATCTACGCTACAGAAGTGACAAAGCTTTGTTTCCCCTAAAGCTCCCAAGACATTGGATTCAAGGATATAGAAAAGGTGATTCATGGCACATATTGGTCACAAAAGGTCATGAGGTGTGACAGCAGCAACGATATCAAAATGTCCTGGGCCCGGTTGTTCAAAGCCTGGTTAGTTTAGCTACCCCTTAGGTTAAGTGACCACTACTAAACTTTGTGGAACCCCATAGTGAAATCCTTGAGGTACCGCTAATGCTGTGGTGACGTCATTAAGCCGTTACACGAGGCCTATTACAGGTAAAATACACCTTTGAACAGGCACTCCGGAGCCAGCTTGAACATGCTGACACAGTATATAGCAGCCTGAATTCAAGACACTTTCATTAAAGTCACTATCAGAGCTTTCATGAATTCAGCCCAAATTTATGGTGGGAATATATTATTACACTACTTGTGCTGCCACCTGTCATTACAACCCTTAACCAATATTATGCGCTTCTCCCTGGTTAATAAACATTTACAACTTTTTCAAAATGAGTGAATGCCAATTTCAATGTGGGAGTCAGTTCTTTGTTTTCCAGAGAACTGCATCCCAGGTTTGGTTGACCAACAGAGAACAGCCTCCCAGGTTTGGTTGACCAACAGAGAACAGCCTCCCAGGTTTGGTTGACCAACAGAGAACAGCCTCCCAGGTTTGGTTGACCAAAAGAGAACAGCCTCCCAGGTTTGGTTGACCAACAGAGAACAGCCTCCCAGGTTTGGTTGACCAACAGAGAACAGCCTCCCAGGTTTGGTTGACCAACAGAGAACAGCCTCCCAGGTTTGGTTGACCAACAGAGAACAGCATCCCAGGTTTGGTTGACCAACAGAGAACAGCCTCCCAGGTTTGGTTGACCAACAGAGAACAGACTCCCAGGTTTGGTTGACCAACAGAGAACAGACTCCCAGGTGTGGTTGACCAACAGAGAACAGCCTCCCAGGTTTGGTTGACCAACAGAGAACAGCCTCCCAGGTTTGGTTGACCAACAGAGAACAGCCTCCCAGGTTTGGTTGACCAACAGAGAACAGCATCCCAGGTTTGGTTGACCAACAGAGAACAGACTCCCAGGTTTGGTTGACCAACAGAGAACAGACTCCCAGGTTTGGTTGACCAACAGAGAACAGACTCCCAGGTTTGGTTGACCAACAGAGAACAGCCTCCCAGGTTTGGTTGACCAACAGAGAACAGACTCCCAGGTTTGGTTGACCAACAGAGAACAGCCTCCCAGGTTTGGTTGACCAACAGAGAACAGCATCCCAGGTTTGGTTGACCAAGTCACTTGTCCTTTCAGTATTTTTACGAGTGATTTCAACCATTTCTAAAGGATACTTGAAGGAAATTAGTTCCTTTCAGACATTTTTGATACCAATTTCGCCAGATTTTAGGAACAAATACTCCTTTTCAGGGGTTTTGCAAGTTATCTCCACTATTTTTAAAGGATAATTGAAGGAAAAATTCTGGTCACTTTCAAAATTTTTAACAATTTTGCCAGATTTTACGAAGAAAAACTCAATATCCTGATGGCTTGGCAGCCCTGTACGAGTATTACGAGCTCAGGAAACAAGAAACTTA
Source organism: Lineus longissimus (assembly GCF_910592395.1). Lineage (NCBI taxonomy): Eukaryota > Metazoa > Nemertea > Pilidiophora > Heteronemertea > Lineidae > Lineus > Lineus longissimus. The sequence goes on along the minus strand of NC_088320.1, from coordinate 16,580,900 downwards.
ATCCCATGCAATCCTGAGACATCCTTTCCGTTGTTTCATTCTCATCGTTTAGAAGGTCATGGAGGCATTTAGAAGGTCATCGAGGCGTTTAGAAGGTCATTCTCATCGTTTAGAAGGTCATCGAGGCGTTTAGAAGGTCATTCTCATCGTTTAGAAGGTCATCGAGGCGTTTAGAAGGTCATTGAGACAGTTAGAAGGTCATTGAGGCATTTAGAAGGTCATGGAGGCGTTTAGAAGGTCATCGAGGCGTACACCTGAGGATAATGCTCGAAGAAACCCTGCAATCAGAAAATATAAACTTTCAGCAAAATATGAAATGTACAAAGGTTCAAAGATACAGTGGAACCTTCCTCCCAATGCAGCAGACACCGCTCTTACGACATCCCCTCTATCAAGGACACTGATCATGTTGCCAAATTAGTCATTTCAATTTCATTTACTAACAGACTATACCTTTAGCATAGCTGCCAACCTTTAGAAAGCGTCATCAGTAGAGATCGCCAATTTGTTTTCATATTGTCAGTACATGTAGTTTTGAGACCCCAATCAGTAAGATCAGCCGTGCCATCATTTTCTTTGCTGATCAAAAAGTAGACATCCACCCGCTCCCCACCACAACTTTCAATGTAAAACATACATTAGTACAAACCTGAACATTGAACTGGCCCTTAGTTCCATGATTCTCCACTGGGGGGCGTGGAGTAGAGTACCGAGTACATTGTACTGAGTAGTGAGGAGATATAAAATACGGACCAAGAGAAAAACCAAGACGGAACGAACATTTTTCGGACTTTTTTTATTTGTGGTAGTTTTGGCTGGAACGACCGTAAGATGGTATTTAGGGGGTCAAATCCATACAAACTATGGACAATCCATAGTGATTGGCAGCTATGATTTAGGGCCATACACAACAGCAATGTGGAAATATCTTTACAGTGTGTACGCACATAATTAAAAATATTCATTTTCAAATAATTTTTTTTAGCATAACCTTTAAATTAAAGGGGTATGCTATTCTCTTCTGTTGTATTTACTAGTGGCTCGGAAAAAAAGAAATACACAATTTTTTATTCATGCAAATTTGCTGAAAGTTGGTATTTGTCGTATGCGTATCTCTGTCAGCATTTTCAAAATTTCTATTCAGTGCGTATTAACACAATTTGAAATTTTCAAATACGAGCAAAATTTTTGAAAGAATGCAGTCGGCCTAAAAACCTTTCCACCTGAAACAGACATTTCAAAATACATACATGTACTCAGTGCATATTTTCACAATCAAAATTTTTCAAATTCTAGTATAATTTTCAAAATTTTGAAAGGGAGAAATCCTTCCTACCTTTGAGAGGTCAACAGTTTGCTTCACGCTGGTCGTACAACACATCTCGCGGATGGAATGCATGGCTAGCTGTGGGCCGCCGATATCGATGGTGGGCATACCAAGACGTGAGGACATGATCGGCCCAATCGTACTACCACATGGTGAGTCATTCTTTACGACGAAATCCTGGAATGAGAAATGACAGGTTAATTTATACCATCAGGCTTCTCATGTGTCACACTTGGTGTCATCTCTTGCCTGCCCTGGCATAGATATCAGATACAAGGAACCGCAGTTTTACATCTCAGTCATAGGATGATGAAGAGCCAAGAATTTTAGCTCCTTGAAAGCCACGCTAGTTCATCCAGAAATACAATCCTGGGTTCTCCCCGGGCCCTATTGCTTGATAGGCAGCAGTGTTAACCACAAGGCTCTGGGTTCTCCCCGGGATCGAACCCGGGCCCTATTGCTTGATAGGCAGCAGTGTTAACCACAAGGCTCTGGGTTCTCCCCGGGATCGAACCCGGGCCCTATTGCTTGATAGGCAGCAGTGTTAACCACAAGGCTCTGGGTTCTCCCCGGGATCGAACCCGGGCCCTATTGCTTGATAGGCAGCAGTGTTAACCACAAGGCTCTGGGTTCTCCCCGGGATCAAACCCGGGCCCTATTGCTTGATAGGCAGCAGTGTTAACCACAAGGCTCTGGGTTCTCCCCGGGATCGAACCCGGGCCCTATTGCTTGATAGGCAGCAGTGTTAACCACTAGGCTATGAAGCTCCTCTGGACACTTCCTGATGTTGCTGGCTTCCATGGTTCACAAACGACGGCTCATAAACAGAGCAAGTACCTACCTGTAGTGGTACACTGGCCAACCTGGCCACCTCACGCAGAATACTGGTCGTGATGGCAGTCGTCGCGTAACGTTGGTTGGCATTCATCTTGACAACGATGCCCTTGTGGAGGAATGGACGGTGATTTTCTTCATGCTTCTCACTGGAACAGATGAAGAGAAAGATAATTCAGTGTTCATGCTTCTCACTGGAACAGATGAAGAGAAAGATAATTCAGTGTTCATGAGCAGCTTTAACACGAACTCTCCCCGCCCCACGCATGTAACAGTGTTCTCACATCTGAATCAGCATCAGGTGAGATCAAGGCATTCAGCTTATAGAACAAACTTACCCATAATTAGGATGGACAGCGTGAGCCTGGTCAGCACTGACCATGAGTGACTTGGGGATGGCTTCCTCAAACGCCGTCTGTGAGCCTCCTGCACTCAGCCTCCTCAGGACATGCTCCTGCAGCATGGACTCTGCCCCCTGGGCACTCTGGGAGCCGACCTCCTCATTGTCAAACAGGCTGATCATGCGGACATTAGTATCCTGCTGGAGGGATTCATTCTGACAGGAGAGGATCAAACCCTGAAACAAACAGGACAACCTATTAGACACAGACAGTAGAACCTCTCTATCAAGGACACCACCAGGACTGACAAGTGCTGTCCTTAATACAGATGTGTCCTGATAAGAGAGGTCATATTGAATAGAAACAACCCACTTGAGACCACTACTAGTGTCCTTAATAGAGAGGGTGTCCTCAGTAGAGTGGTGTTCATTAAGAGAGGTTCCATTTTAATGGGTCGGGGTGAGTTCCTGAGAAAATCTGAATCTTGCTCACCTCCATTGCACCATAAGCGTTGAAGAGATTATCCAACCTCGGCGCAAATATAAACTCCTCATATACGCCCCCTATTGCCTGCAATGAGAAACATCAAATATTAATATTTTTCTGATTGTTGTAAAATGCCACTATGGTTGGACACAAATTCAGGTTCTTGGCCTAATTTCTTCAGCTGGAAGGACACACCAACTACTGAATACGTTTCACACTTGGCTGGGCACTTTTGCTCGCCCCAGCATGGCCCCAGGTACAAGGAATTTTCAAATGAGGTTGTGATCCATCGAATCGGCTTTGGGGCCAGGTAGACCCCAGGACACATGGTGACTACCCATAGTGGTTTTAAGGGGAAGTGCAATGGCTCAACATCATACAAGGTTGATGATACGATTGAGGTGGATATGACCTTGAATCAACTCTCTCCCGATGATACTAACCGCGGGCTGAGTGTCTGACAAACACAGCTCAAAGTCCATCAGTTGTTCAGGTTTTACTCCAAGCTCCGTGCACAATAGATTCACCAAGGCTACGTGGTGTTTCTGACTCTGCAAATATACAAGGATAAATTATCACAGGTTTTACTCCAAGCTCCATGCAGAGCAGGTCAACCAGCGCTGCATGGTATTTCTGACTCTGCAAATACACAAGGTTTTTATTCCAAGCTCCGTGCAGAAAAGATTGACCAGTGCAAAATGGTGTTTCTGACTCTGCAAACATACAAGGACAATAGCACAGGTTTTATTCCAAGCTCCGTGCAGAGAAGGCTGACCAATGCTGCATGGTGTTTCTGACTCTGCAAACACACAAGGTAAACTTAGCACAGGTTTTATTCCAAGCTCCATGCATAGTAAGCTGATGAATGCTGCATGGTGTTTCTGACTCAGCAAACACACAAGAATTTACTCCAAGCTCCGTGCATATAGCAGGATGACAAACACAGCATGGTGTTTCTGACTCCGAAAACACACAAGGAATATTTAGCACAGGTTTTATTCCAAACTCCATGCATAGTAGGCTGACCAATGCTGCATGGTGTTTCTGACTCTGCAAACACGCAAGAATTTACTCCAAGCTCCGTGCATATAGCAGGATGACCAACACTGCAAGGTGTTTCCGACTCCGCAGACACACAAGGAATATTTAGCACAGGTTTTACTCCAAGCTCCGTGCACAACTGGCAGACCAAGGCTACAATTTGCCGTTCATCATGTTTATTTTAAGAGATTCTTGACTCTGGACTTAATGCTGTTTCTAGAGTTTGAGCCAACTTTGGTTTTGTCTTAAATAAGTGAGAGACGTAATACTGAACAGAATCCATGTACACTTTCTACAGCAATCATCGATGCATCTTTCACAATACAAACAAGGTTTCTACGCTGCATGATTAAAACAGTCCCATTTTGTGCAGGAACAACACAAGACTACCATACCAAAAAAATTTAAATGGGTCGGTGCGTCGAAGATTTCGAGTTCTTACCTGAGTTTTTTCACTGCTCGGCGCGTCATCATTGGATGGTTTTGCACCCGTGTTGAGCTCTTCACTGAGGGCTGTCGCTATGACAGGCTGCCTGAAATCAATAGAAACATACCGTTTATTTGGTGCATGTCTGTGACGCATCATCATCATCATCATCATCACCAATATTATCATCCTCATGTCTGGCAGCCATGTGACCTTAAGGATGACCTTGACCTGCTGACAACACTACATCGTTCTATCCTATGCGTGGAACGAAGCCAGAGTCATATCCTACATAAATTCAACATGTGGTCAATTTCACTCAGAGCACTTAGACTTTTTGAAAACCACACTTACAAAATTACACAACCATTTACAAATCCGACAGTTTGACAAAAACCACACTTACAAATGTGTTTCCTTGTTTGGGCCAAAGCTTTCATTCATATCACGCTGGAGATGAATACATATGTTTGGTATTCTCAGGATGGGACGCTCTATGTGGACAAGGTGATGGTCAAGCTTGCCTCCATTCTGTAAGATAGAGGATGAGAGATGATTACATATGTTTGGTATTCTCAGGATGGGACGCTCTATGTGGACAAGGTGATGGTCAAGCTTGCCTCCATTCTGTAAGATAGAGGATGAGAGATGAATACATATGTTTGGTATTCTCAGGATGGGACGCTCTATGTGGACAAGGTGATGGTCAAGCTTGCCTCCATTCTGTAAGATAGAGGATGAGAGATGATTACATATGTTTGGTATTCTCAGGATGGGACGCTCTATGTGGACAAGGTGATGGTCAAGCTTGCCTCCATTCTGTAAGATAGAGGATGAGAGATGATTACATATGTTTGGTATTCTCAGGATGGGACGCTCTATGTGGACAAGGTGATGGTCAAGCTTGCCTCCATTCTGTAAGACAGAGGATGAGAGATGATTACATATGTTTGGTATTCTCAGGATGGGACGCTCTATGTGGACAAGGTGATGGTCAAGCTTGCCTCCATTCTGTAAGATAGAGGATGAGAGATGATAACGTTTGGTATTCTCAGGATGAGACGCTCTCTGTTGACAAGGTGATGGTCAAGCTTGCCTCCATTCTGTAAGATAGAGGATGAGAGATGATTACATATGTTTGGTATTCTCAGGATGGGACGCTCTATGTGGACAAGGTGATGGTCAAGCTTGCCTCCATTCTGTAAGATAGAGGATGAGAGATGATTACATATGTTTGGTATTCTCAGGATGGGACGCTCTCTGTTGACAAGGTGATGGTCAAGCTTGCCTCCATTCTGTAAGATAGAGGATGAGAGATGATTACATATGTTTGGTATTCTCATGATGGGACGCTCTCTGTTGACAAGGCGATGGTCGGTCTCGCGCCCTAAAATCTAAACTCACCTTGACAATGACTCTCCCGGCTACTGTGAGATCTCGGTCCAGCCAGGTATGCCAGATACCACCTCCGTAACACTGCACACCAACTTGGAGGTAACCATGTCTCGTCTTCTTGGACACTGGCTTCACCTGCAAATATTAAAGAAAACTTTATGCGAAAGCAAATTTCGGCATTGCAGATGGGGTCAGGGGCTAGTGGGATGATGATGTTCAAACTATTAGGTTAGGCCGTTCCGGGTAACTTCGTCACCACACAGATGAGGGTTCAAACTAGGTAGATTATTCTATCGCAGGTCGTGGTACAGAGTACATCAGGGTATCACAAACATGCAGGTTTTCTGGAGAGAGCTGTTCTTATGGATTCGGCATAATTACATCCCTTGCTGAGCATGAAGTGACCAGCACGATTCTGAGTCGGTGCCTTACCTTAAAACAAGGACTGTCCGTGTGGGCCCCAATGATGCTGAAGCCATTGCCGGGTTTGAACTGTCCACCAACAGCGAACGCAATGATCGTTGATTTGTTTCTCGTCACAAAGCACTGGAACAAGATTGAAATGTTCATTTTTGCGAGTCAAGATTATTTGCAAAATGAAAAGGTAACGAAAATTTTGCAGCTTGCAGTAATCAAGTTGACTGATTTGAAAGGTTATGATTGATTATGTCCTTCACAACACCTTACACACCAAATGAACTCCTCGTTATTTTCTTATAGTTCGTCTCATAACATACCTTGTCTAGCGGCTTGATGTTCCATGGGTCAGCCTCACGGAGCTCTGTAAATCCTGCAGCAACCAACCTCTTCTTGCACTCTTCAACAGCTGAAAAAATAAATATCACAAACAGTTTGAATGACCAGGTATAGTAAAGCTCAAAGATTTCGGTAAAAAGTGTCCTTCTCCACGAATATTCTACAATTTAAGACCACTTTTGTGAGCTGTGAAAATCATTAACGCTTTTGAGACGAACTGGCCAAATCGGATCTATTTCCACAAAATCAGATTTGGCAGTCTCCAAAAAAGTTGATCGCAATTATTGTATGAAATTAGAAATTATTGTATGAAAATATCAATGTCAGTTTATGCGGTATACTCACAGTATACTACTTTTCTCTGTTCCGGTACTTTTAACTCTTGATTTATTGTAGATCTGATTTGGCGAAAACTGATCTGAGTCTACTTGGCATCCATCACACAACCCACACTACCACTGTCCGAGTGAGAGAGCTGGCATCCATCACACAACCCACACTACCACTGTCCGAGTGAGAGAGCTGGCATCCATCACACAACCCACACTACCACTGTCCGAGTGAGAGAGCTGGCATCCATCACACAACCCACATTACCACTGTCCGAGTGAGAGAGCTGACATCCATCACACAACCCACACTACCACTGTCCGAGTGAGAGAGCTGGCATCCATCACACAACCCACATTACCACTGTCCGAGTGAGAGAGCTGACATCCATCACACAACCCACACGACCACTGTCCGAGTGAGAGAGCTGGCATCCATCACACAACCCACACTACCACTGTCCGAGTGAGAGAGCTGGCATCCATCACACAACCCACACGACCAATGTCCGAGTGAGAGAGCTGACATCCATCACACAACCCACACTACCACTGTCCGAGTGAGAGAGCTGGCATCCATCACACAACCCACACAACCACTGTCCGAGTGAGAGAGCTGACATCCATCACACAACCCACACTACCACTGTCCGAGTGAGAGAGCTGACATCCATCACACAACCCACACTACCAATGTCTGAGTGAGAGAGCTGACATCCATCACACAACCCACACAACCACTGTCTGAGTGAGAGAGCTGACATCCATCACACAACCCACACTACCAATGTCCGAGTGAGAGAGCTGACATCCATCACACAACCCACACTACCACTGTCTGAGTGAGAGAGCTGACATCCATCACACAACCCACACAACCACTGTCCGAGTGAGAGAGCTGACATCCATCACACAACCCACACTACCACTGTCCGAGTGAGAGAGCTGACATCCATCACACAACCCACACTACCAATGTCTGAGTGAGAGAGCTGACATCCATCACACAACCCACACTACCACTGTCCGAGTGAGAGAGCTGGCATCCATCACACAACCCACACTACCACTGTCCGAGTGAGAGAGCTGACATCCATCACACAACCCACACTACCACTGTCCGAGTGAGAGAGCTGGCATCCATCACACAACCCACACGACCACTGTCCGAGTGAGAGAGCTGGCATCCATCACACAACCCACACTACCACTGTCCGAGTGAGAGAGCTGGCATCCATCACACGACCCACACTACCAATGTCTGAGTGAGAGAGCTGGCATCCATCACACAACCCACACTACCACTGTCCGAGTGAGAGAGCTAGCATCCATCACACAACCCACACTACCACTGTCCGAGTGAGAGAGCTGGCATCCATCACACAACCCACACTACCAATGTCCGAGTGAGAGAGCTGGCATCCATCACACAACCCACACGACCAATGTCTGAGTGAGAGAGCTGGCATCCATCACACAACCCACACTACCACTGTCCGAGTGAGAGAGCTAGCATCCATCACACAACCCACACTACCACTGTCCGAGTGAGAGAGCTGGCATCCATCACACAACCCACATTACCACTGTCCGAGTGAGAGAGCTGGCATCCATCACACAACCCACACTACCACTGTCCGAGTGAGAGAGCTGGCATCCATCACACAACCCACATTACCACTGTCCGAGTGAGAGAGCTGACATCCATCACACAACCCACACTACCACTGTCCGAGTGAGAGAGCTGGCATCCATCACACAACCCACACTACCACTGTCCGAGTGAGAGAGCTGGCATCCATCACACAACCCACACTACCACTGTCCGAGTGAGAGAGCTAGCATCCATCACACAACCCACACTACCACTGTCCGAGTGAGAGAGATGGCATCCATCACACAACCCACACTACCACTGTCCGAGTGAGAGAGCTAGCATCCATCACACAACCCACACAACCACTGTCCGAGTGAGAGAGATGGCATCCATCACACAACCCACACTACCACTGTCCGAGTGAGAGAGCTGGCATCCATCACACAACCCACACTACCACTGTCCGAGTGAGAGAGCTGGCATCCATCACACAACCCACACTACCACTGTCCGAGTGAGAGAGCTGGCATCCATCACACAACCCACACTACCACTGTCCGAGTGAGAGAGCTGGCATCCATCACACAACCCACACTACCACTGTCCGAGTGAGAGAGCTAGCATCCATCACACAACCCACACTACCACTGTCCGAGTGAGAGAGCTGGCATCCATCACACAACCCACATTACCACTGTCCGAGTGAGAGAGCTAGCATCCATCACACAACCCACACAACCCACACTACCAATGTCTGAGTGAGAGAGCTGGCATCCATCACACAACCCACACTACCACTGTCCGAGTGAGAGAGCTAGCATCCATCACACAACCCACACTACCACTGTCCGAGTGAGAGAGCTGGCATCCATCACACAACCCACACTACCAATGTCCGAGTGAGAGAGCTGGCATCCATCACACAACCCACACGACCAATGTCCGAGTGAGAGAGCTAGCCCACCAGCATATCAACACCATGAAGGCTTTGGCAAGGTGTGTCAACTTTGCAAGTGCTCAACTGCTGGTGACTCCAGGACGTCCTACTTGGATTTTACATTGTATGTCATCTTTTTTGTCAACATGGCTGACATATCATGTTTTTGGCACCAATATGTCTGTCTCTTGAACGGCCGATAAAACTGCCCTATGTTTTTCATATCTGGCAATATGAGATGATAAATTGGGTGAGTTTTGATGAACCACTTACCATGGAATGGAGATGGAGACTTGTTGATGAAGTTGAGGAATTGCTTGGCAACCGACATCACTGCATCTTTAGATGAGCCCTGCAACAAGAGAGAGGCAGGTCATTAAAAACACAAAATACTACTATCACTGGTATCGGTTGTTCTAGAGACGAATCCTCCTTGCTTTTTCTACTGATTTCTTTTGATGTTGATTCGTCTTCTTCAAAAAGGCCTACACCGGTAACTCAGTGAAGTCGTGTGCAATACCTCAGTGAAGTCGTGTGCAATACCTCAGTGAAGTCGTGTGCAATACCTCAGTGAAGTCGTGTGCAATACCTCAGTGAAGTCGTGTGCAATACCTCAGTGAAGTCGTGTGCAATACCTCAGTGAAGTCGTGTGCAATACCTCAGTGAAGTCGCACTTCTACACATCCGTGTGATGGCGGCGACATCCAGTTCAATATTCAATGCGTGGGATGGAACTGGAGATGACACGGTTGATGGTAGGCGAGAATCTTTGATTGCGACCGTAGGCCTAGCCTATCACTCAGTGTATGCCTAAACGTTGACTCAGACTCTCGTCAAGACGACGACGACATAGTCGACGTCGTAGTAGGCCGCTAGCAGTAGTGCGCAGTAGTAGTACGTGTTGGAGTTGGACAACGATACGTCACATACGTGATACGATGATGTCGTTATATTTTATATTATTTTATATTAGGCTGTTCAGTTTGGAAGCCCTCAGCTAACCGGGGCAATTTCCAACATGCCCAACTCATCATTCTTCCATACCATTTTGCCTTTTTGTGTAAAAGCTGCGTTTGTAGGAGAAATCGAAAGGTCTTCCTCTGTCACATGCACAGGAAAGAAGAAAGATTGACAGGGAATTCCTCAAACTGTACTCTTTAAACCTAAATCTATTTTCACACTAATTCCTGAAATCAATGCCAAATATTTTATAAATGTATACTAATAAAATTAATTATTAAATATCTTAAAGTGAAGAAATTTCCAACTTGATTATTTTTTTGTAACTAAAACGTAATTATTTTTGCAGAGGTTAGAGAGTCACCGGTTACATTCAAAATGGCCGCGCCCATAAAATTGAAAAAATTTCTTCTTTCGTTTTCGTGTATTTTTGTCGTCTTATTGCCCGCAGACGTAGAAACAGCAACACCACAATGTAAGAAAAATTATAGTGAAAAGCAACGTCAACAAAAATATTGCTTGTTTTGTGCATTTTGGAAGTGATCGCTACTTCTTTATTACGGCAACTGCTGTGTACCTTATTTCGCCAGGTCCCCAACTAAATGAATGTAAATCGAAAGTTCGATTCTGCGGGTCATATTGCGTAATCATTGTTTTATTAGGCGATTTGAACGTTGACCTCAATGATCAGGGTTTCCGCCAGATAGGGAACATGGTTCCTCCCTTACCCTTCCTTACCCGGTCTGGCGTGTGGTCTCTCTCTCATGGCATCATTCCACTATAGCCTAGATGACACAATGGTCATGAAGTCCTACTCCCAAACTGTTGCTCTTCAATGGCATAGACGCGAAGCTCCATAAGGAAGACATTGTCTGGCATCTTTGCTTGAACCGTGAAGACCGTCGCAGTCCATCTGCCACGTGGTGGAAATCAACAAGGAAGAGTAGTTCATCAATTGGCTGGTACTTCACCCAATCAATCACATGATGATTTGGTGGCCAGTCACACCAAATTAAACATGCTCAGGTGCTTAAATTTTATAAAAATGCCTATAATGAGATATCACTATCAGGTAATGAGATAAAACGAACTGGAAATAAAAACCACTGGTCCCAGATTTGTGTCCCCAAAATGTGTTGAATTTCTAATTGCATTTTTTGAATTTATACTTAATCAGAAGTTTATAATTTCTGTGTTGCCCGGTATCTTTCATAATCTTCCATAGCGCAGCCTTTTGTGTTAAATATCAACCTTTTGCTTATTATTAAAAAGTTTTGTTTTTTTCAGATGAAAAACTTTCTAAAAAACAAGTTTTCAAAAAAGATAAAAAGACTGTCATGAAACTAGACCTGTATTGCTTCGAAGGAGAGAAACCATTTTATGCCAAACTATGGATGCAACCGTTGGTAAGTGGGACGGAGTAACACTAGTTTTAAAATGTTGTCGAACATGTCAGAAAGGTAATCGAGACAATACATCATTGTAAAAAACGCTTTCTTATTGTGATGAACTGAGATGTGCAATAAAACGAAAGCCTATAAATGCTAGTATGCTAAATCAGTCATCGTCTGGCCTGATATTTCACAGGTTGCACTTCCAGTGATAAAAAATTAATGAGTACAGTCTCCTTATCAGGTCTACATATGTAGCTGGTCGTGGTAAACAGCTTTAGTTTGGAACGACCTCTTTGACTTATGCGCTTTGTTGGCAACAGTAGCCCGAAGTGATAACAAGAATTCATCAAGACTAATCTTGGTGATATGTAATGTCACACTGCTGCCAGCTCACAGTATAATCACTCATATGGTCAAAATAGTTTTTGACTCCGTGTTTTCCTGTACGATTCACGTTCTATTTGATTGGTGTTCAGGTGGTGCTGAAGGGCGGCGAGGACGTGACAATGTACGAAGGCGTGAACAACACCGATGTTGAAGAGAAGTACCACAAGGCCCAGAAGAGCTGGATGAGTCTCCTCGTACCGATCATCCCATGGAAACAGGAGAGTATCTACTTTAACCCATTTCAGAGCTCATGTATTGGTATTGTTACCAAGGAGCAGTACACACTTTCCTTTGAGACAAAATGTGAGTGATATTTCTCAAGCATTTTCTTCAGCCCTCCCACAGATACACCCCGAAAATCCATTTCTTGATTTGTAAATTCTGTGAATGAATACTTGAATCCCAAAAGACCCCACCAAGTCAGGTTTTTAGACCTGAAAATAACAAATTTCGTTTTATGGGCAAATTCCGGGTTTTGAAAAGGCATAGTCCGTGCTTATTTTCCAATTGGCAGATATTAGAGGGACCTACACAGACTAAACAAGTCATAAAGAGTTAATTTGTTTAAAGTTTTGAGTCGAGAGCACATGAGCTCAAAGTTTGGCTCATTATTAGCTCTTTTGACAATATTTGGGTGATATGTACATGTAGGAGGAAACTGGAGCAGCCATGGATTCATGGAATACCTACGCTGTCAAAGAATGTTGCATTCTATACCACATGAGTATACTAGGACCAACGGGGAATCACACCAGGGACCTTGGAGGTGACAGGTGCTGACGTGCCTTTTTCAACAGCCCATGAAGAGATCTAGTACTGGTAGGGCGTATCTGCCATTTCGCCTCTGTTATCATGGTGGTGTAAGACCTCATAACAATCTCATCCTATTCACGTTATCTTTCAGTTTTTGACTACCGGTTGGTGTTGATGACAGCCATTGGTATCTTTCTTTTTATATTTGCTGATTCGCTCAGTGGGTGAGTTTTGGCGACAAGTTTGCCTCGGTACATTCTAACAATATCGTTTCAATACGAAATACTTGTAAAGATTATCTTGAGGGGAAGAGATACCCAGCCTGACACTAGTCACTGTTTGGTTGGCACTCAACTTCCCGAGATTAACGTGCTTTCTGATGACTGTGATGTTTCAAGTACACCTCACAGACAGATACGGAGCAGACATCGTTTACAATCAATCACCGGCAAGATAAGTTAGGCCACGAGATTCGGGGAGATGATGACTCAACTTTACAAATACTTGTAAAGATTATCTTAACCCTTTTGCTGCCAACTTCGCATTTCTGCACAATGACTTTTGTTCCTTTTGCTGCCAACTTCGCATTTTGGCGAAATTTTCCTATGTGGTGAAAATACATTGATTTTTCGTCTGCTAGCGTCGTTTATGGTATATACCTATAGATGGCGTGGTAGAGGAGTTACCACGCTACGTTTCTACTGTACATGTTATATATCGATTTGCTGAGATTTCGGGTGAAAATCACTTCCAAAAGTTCACAAAATGGCGAATCGGATGTCATTATCACAGGTACTCGATGAATTGGATATCATGCATGATTCAAAGAACTGTTTCGAAAGGTACCAAGCAGTTGTCAATTATTAGAATAGAGTTATCTGACTGCTACATACATTCTATGACAGGACATTTGGCTGAGAAACTTTGAACTTTCATGTTTAGTTGAGGAAACCCTGAATTTTAGCTGTTTTATACCAGGCCCCCTCCATAGGGACCCCTGACCCCCCTATCTACTATTAGTTCTCTGGTAGCACTAAAAAGGAGCTCTTGGGAGTGAAGGTATGTAATTTAGTCCCAACATATCACCATAAGTAGTAATTTTTGGTCTACAAAGTAAATGGCTGATCATTGAATTTTGAAGAATTTTGCTCGATTTCTGTAAATAACGCATCGGTATTTCTTGGCAATTTTGTTACAAAGCAATACAAATTCAGGGTTTACAAGGTTATGGACTTAGAAAGGAAAGAGTAAAGAAACATGCAGATGCATAAAAATAGTTTTATTAGTTGTATTATTACATTTATTCCAAATTACAGTGGTTTATTCTACAAAATCTTCAATTCTCATTAGTTATTCAAGATGGCGGCATGCAAATTAGGGCGTGACCTACTTTTTAAAAATTTTAATTTGAAGTCCAGGTCATACTGAACAACTTCCATGTGCATTGTTTTGACATATCTCCAATAGTTTTCTCAGGAAAAATATTTAAATTGATCATATCAATTTTTTTCAATTTAACCTAAAATTGCTTGGCACTGAGGACTCAAAAAAAAAAAATTTGCTTGGCAGCAAAAGGGTTAAGGGGAAGAGATACCCAGCCTGACACTAGTCACTGTTTGGTTGGCACTCAACTTCCCCGAGATTAACGTGCTTTCTGATGACTGTGATGTTTCAAGTACACCTCACAGACAGATACGAAGCAGACATCGTTTACAATCAATCGCCGACGAGATAAGTTAGATCACGAGATTCGGGGAGATGATGACTAAACTTGACAAAGACACTGATGGTTGAAATTACTTCCCCAAGATTAACGTGCTTTCTGATGACTGTGATGTTTCAAGTACACCTCACAGACAGATACGAAGCAGACATCGTTTACAATCAATCGCCGACGAGATAAGTTAGATCACGAGATTCGGGGAGATGATGACTCAACTTGACAAAGACACTGATGGTTGAAATTACTTCCCCAAGATTAACGTGCTTTCTGATGACTGTGATGTTTCAAGTACACCTCACAGACAGATACGAAGCAGACATCGTTTACAATCAATCGCCGACGAGATAAGTTAGATCACGAGATTCGGGGAGATGATGACTCAACTTGACAAAGACACTGATGGTTGAAATTACTTCCCCAAGATTAACGTGCTTTCTGATGACTGTGATGTTTCAAGTACACCTTACAGACAGATACGAAGCAGACATCGTTTACAATCAATCGCCGACGAGATAAGTTAGATCACGAGATTCGGGGAGATGATGACTCAACTTTACAAATACTTGTAAAGATTATCTTAAGGGGAAGAGATACCCAGCCTGACACTAGTCACTGTTTGGTTGGCACTCAACTTCCCCGAGATTAACGTGCTTTCTGATGACTGTGATGTTTCAAGTACACCTCACAGACAGATACGGAGCAGACATCGTTTACAATCAATCGCCGACGAGATAAGTTAGGTCACGAGATTCGGGGAGATGATGACTCAACAAAGACACTGAACACCTCATCACCCTGGAGAATCAATTCCCCAGATTGTCTAGAATCGGGCAGGCATTCCAACTTGCTGAGTAAACACTCCGTTTCCAAGTGAATCTAACATTGATTGCGTGACGTTGAATTGTCATGTCACATAGCCCTCTGATGAGTGGTGTTAGGTTCGCAGATGCTGGCAGCGAAAAATATTTGTGTGACGTCAGAATGACGTCATTTTGTAAACACAAATGTCCTTCTTTAGTCTCCCCTCAAACAAATATGACCGAATATTACCCGATTTATTCATCTGCTAATATCATGCCATCTGCAAATTTCCGACTTTTTGGAGATTTTATAGCATTTTTTGTCATTTCAGGAATATTTTGTTCTACTACAGCACGGGCATCAGTGTGGGAGTGCTTGCTTCATTTCTTATCGTCTTGTTCATAATCAGCCGGTTCATACCGAAGGTAAGTCGGTGCCGACAGGGGCTGTACAGTGGTGTTCATGAGAAAGTTCATGTGGAGGCCCTGTTGAATATGGAAGACCTCTCAACTTGACCCTAGAAGCAGAGGTTGAAGGAACTATCATACGCAAGTTATATATTTTCATCTGAATAACGCTCGCCAAATCATGAAGTCAACATTTTTGCATGCATAAAAGTTGCCCCAAATTATCTTGCAATTTGTTGCCAGAAAATGTCCTGCTATTGAAAAAGTAGGCAATAGGTCAGCTCCTAATTAACCATCGTCATCAGTCAACTAAGACGACTATGTCATCATCATGTTATTCACATCTAAATTCAGAACTCATCTCCTCCTTTCCAGCGTACGGGTGCTATAGCAGTGTTCACAGCTGGTTCATCCATCTCCCTATACTTCCTACAATATCTCTACAGAAATATATCATGTTATTCACATCTAAATTCAGAACTCGTCTTCTCCTTTCCAGCGTACGGGTGCTATAGCAGTGTTCACCGCTGGTTCATCCATCTCCCTATACTTCCTACAATATCTCTACAGAAATATATCGGACGTCTTACAAGAATATAACCGATATGTCATAGGATATTTTGTGATCACCGGCGTGCTCAGTTGGACGTTCTGCTACTGGCGTGGCCCGGTAACAAATGTGCGGACGTTAAATCTGATCAAGTGGTCCATCCAGCTTCTCTCGTTGATCCTCATCTATAACAGTATACAGATACCGATGATGTCCATTGTTATTATCGTTGCCATGGTGATCATACATAACTTCCCTTATTTTGCTGTGGACTTCATATCAAGGCGGTTCAAACGAACGTGGTAAGTTTATTAGGAATAGTGCAGCAGTAACATGGTGGAGGAGCATCTGTCTCCTACTCTGGAGGGCGTGGGTTCAACTCCCTGTTGAGTATCTGCTTCCTATCCCTAGGTTGTGTTTAAATGAGTGGTTTGAACTCCCTGAATCTGTCCGGAGGCACAAAAGTTAGGTGGAGAAGCCTGCATTTGAATGGCTTGGAGCACACAGAACATAGGTGCTATTTTGATTGAAAATAGCTTTTGACAAGAGCAGATAGACAGTGCTGCCATCTATCATAGAACAGTGTATTGATAGTGCATGTCCCCTTCACTTTTAACAAGCCAGTTGTATTGAGTCGTATTTGGTTCCAGGCACAAGCGATTTCCCCCAAAGAAGAAGCGACTCACACAGGAGCAGTCATGTCCCCTTCACTTTTAACAAGCCAGTTGTATTGAGTCGTATTTGGTTCCAGGCACAAGCGATTTCCCCCAAAGAAGAAGCGACTCACACAGGAGCAGTCATGTCCCCTTCACTTTTAACAAGCCAGTTGTATTGAGTCGTATTTGGTTCCAGGCACAAGCGATTTCCCCCAAAGAAGAAGCGACTCGGGCAGGAGCAGTCATGTCCCCTTCACTTTTAACAAGCCAGTTGTATTGAGTCGTATTTGGTTCCAGGCACAAGCGATTTCCCCCAAAGAAGAAGCGACTCACACAGGAGCAGTCATGTCCCCTTCAGTGCCAGTTGTATTGAGTCGTATTTGGTTTCAGGCACAAGCGATTTCCCCCAAAGAAGAAGCGACTCACGCAGGAGCAGTCATGTCCCCTTCACTTTTAACAAGCCAGTTGTATTGAGTTGTATTTGGTTCCAGGCACAAGCGATTTCCCCCAAAGAAGAAGCGACTCACACAGGAGCAGTCATGTCCCCTTCACTTTTAACAAGCCAGTTGTATTGAGTTGTATTTGGTTCCAGGCACAAGCGATTTCCCCCAAAGAAGAAGCGACTCACACAGGAGCAGTCATGTCCCCTTCAGTGCCAGTTGTATTGAGTCGTATTTGGTTTCAGGCACAAGCGATTTCCCCCAAAGAAGAAGCGACTCACACAGGAGCAGTCATGTCCCCTTCAGTGCCAGTTGTATTGAGTCGTATTTGGTTTCAGGCACAAGCGATTTCCCCCAAAGAAGAAGCGACTCACACAGGAGCAGTCATGTCCCCTTCAGTGCCAGTTGTATTGAGTTGTATTTGGTTCCAGGCACAAGCGATTTCCCCCAAAGAAGAAGCGACTCACACAGGAGCAGTCATGTCCCCTTCAGTGCCAGTTGTATTGAGTCGTATTTGGTTCCAGGCACAAGCGATTTCCCCCAAAGAAGAAGCGACTCACACAGGAGCAGTCATGTCCCCTTCACTTTTAACAAGCCAGTTGTACTGAGTTGTATTTGGTTCCAGGCACAAGCGATTTCCACCAAAGAAGAAGCGACTCACACAGGAGCAGTCATGTCCCCTTCACTTTTAACAAGCCAGTAGTATTGAGTCGTATTTGGTTCCAGGCACAAGCGATTTCCCCCAAAGAAGAAGCGACTCACGCAGGAGCAGTCATGTCCCCTTCACTTTTAACAAGCCAGTAGTATTGAGTTGTATTTGGTTCCAGGCACAAGCGATTTCCCCCAAAGAAGAAGCGACTCACGCAGGAGCAGTCATGTCCCCTTCACTTTTAACAAGCCAGTAGTATTGAGTCGTATTTGGTTCCAGGCACAAGCGATTTCTCCCAAAGAAGAAGCGACTCACGCAGGAGCAGTCATGTCCCCTTCACTTTTAACAAGTCAGTTGTATTGAGTTGTATTTGGTTCCAGGCACAAGCGATTTCCCCCAAAGAAGAAGCGACTCACACAGGAGCAGTCATGTCCCCTTCACTTTTAACAAGCCAGTAGTATTGAGTCGTATTTGGTTTCAGGCACAAGCGATTTCCCCCAAAGAAGAAGCGACTCACACAGGAGCAGTACACACTTGAAGCCGAGGTGGAGACAAGAAAAGCTCTCAAACAACTCAGAGAATATTGCCGCAGTCCTGACTGTAACGCGTGGAAGACTGTCAGTAGGTTAAAGTCTCCTGGCAGGTAAGGGCATCATGATGATGATGATGATGATGTGCAGTGACAGATCCAGACATTTGGGAAAAGGGCACAGCCCCACCTAGGGAGCGATCTTGGAAACGAGGCAACCCAACCCCCACTCAAAACTCAAACCACTCTCTCAGGTTTAAACCCGAATCTTGTTGTCTAACCAATTTGTTTCTGTATAAACTTCTTGGGGTTATTTCTGTTTTTCAGATTCGCTCAGTTTGTGAGTGGAGGAGACGTCCGCTGTCATGTGACAGAGGATGAAATCGATGCATATGAATCCGATCCTAACCCGCCATATTTAGACACAGAGGACGACGAGAGTTTCGATCGGTATGAAGACTCAGTGGATTTTACGCTGAACTCTCCAAGATAAACGTTGGCAAGGACTCGATGATCTCTCCATGATAAACATTGGCAGGGACTCATGATCTCTCCATGATAAACATTGGCAGGGACTCATGATCTCTCCATGATAAACATTGGCAGGGACTCATGATCTCTCCATGATAAACATTGGCAGGGACTCATGATCTCTCCATGATAAAAACATTGGCAAAGCCTCATGATCTCTCGATGAAAAAAACAAGGGGCGACGACCAGGATTTTTTGCATTTTGTAAACTATTGTTAACACTTTTAGTCAGTAGGTATTTACACAATTGGAAATTAAATTTTCAAGTTCAATTTTGAGCAGATGGAGATGGTATTTAATGCATATCACTGCAGGTCCTTATTAGGGAGAACACCATGGTGTATATCACTGCCGTGTTTATGTTCAAGCATCAATTATAGCTTCTTTCCTAAGTCCAGATTTCGACTGCCTTGACTGCATGCATGTTATGAAAAATACTGTGTTGACGCTATTGAGCTGGTTTTGCCCAGTCTGTTACACATAATAATAGGCCTTTTGTACAGGCGGCCATCGACCAGCTTAATAGAGCCTACACGTTATATCCTCCATATGTTTTATTGTACCAGCACAGTTGTGTTAAAATGTTTTAGTAAAAAAATGTCGACTTGGAGATGTCACATGCAACATGATTTATAAACATGTGCAGAAGAAGAGTTTTCTGACATAGAAGTCATGTTGTTTTGTATTTTTTGTAAAATAAATTTTCCTATGAAATACTGTCGTTTCATTGTACGATTCTATTTCGATATGGTCCAATCTGGTTCTTCCAACAAGTACTCAAACTCTGTGCTGATGAGTAAGTTCTTAAAGCGCCCTGCAAACAGTGCACAAGGTCCTTACCAGCATCCAAGTGGTGCATACAGACTGTCCTTGGTAGAGCTTCTATCCCACTGGGCTCTTGAAGACAGGCAATCCTCGCCCTCCGTGTGTGGTCCAATTTATTATATTATCTATGCTTCGTGTATGCGATGGTACTTCAGTTCCCACTGGACCCCAGACAGACCATGCTGGAATAACTTGAGCAGTTCAATCTTCAATCAGGCCCTTGAAAAGAAAATGGTCATTGGGCCTAGAAATCGTATTCAAAAAAATGTAAAAGTAAGGCTCAACATACAAAATGCACTGCAGAAGCACATGGTATGGCAAAATAGGCATTCATTCTTGAGTCATCTTAAAAGGGGTATTAATAAACAGAGAAACAGAGAAACGAAGAAATCGAGAACTTCCCCCATCGACTAGTTAGGCCTCGTCTCCCAATGCATTGCTACACAAAATCAGTACTTGTGTGCCAACAGCCATTTTGTTTTGTTCAAAATGAAGTAGCATCAATTCAAAACAATTAAGGGGCGTATAGCCATGTAGCAAATCCTGACCTAGCTTGGACAGTTTTGACTGTGTATTAGGTTATTAAAACCAAGAAAACAACCACTAAATATAGCATCGCAAAGCGAGCATAACCCCTCAGCCTATTAAGGTTGAAGGTGAGATAATGGTGGAGTTGGCTTAGTGGAGTGGCTAGTTTGCATATGGAAATTAAAATTGTGGAAACCTATTTTGAGGATGTGAGCGTGGCGGCCATATTGAATTTCGAAAGGAACCTTCCCCTTACAAAACTGAATTAGGCCTACACTCACTAAAAATTGATTCCATCCTCCAAGCCGTTCTCCTCGAAATTGACGGAAACCGATTTCAAGCACGTTGCCCTGGTGACCATATTGAGAATCAGAACGAGCCTGTTTTCGAAAGGAACCTCGCTCTAGTCACCCCCAACGTACATACCAAAAATGAATTTGATCGGACAAACGGTTCGCCTCGAAATTGACGGAAACCGATTTCAAGCAAGCCGCCCTAGTGGCCATATTGATAGTCACCCCCAACGTACATACCAAAAATGAATTTGATCGGACAAACGGTTCGCCTCGAAATTGACGGAAACCGATTTCAAGCAAGCCGCCCTAGTGGCCATATTGATAATCGCAACGCGCCCGTTTTCGAAAGGAGCCTCGCTCTAGTCACCCTCAACGTACATACCAAAAATGAATTTAATCAGACGGTTCTCCTCGAAATTGACGGAAACCGATTTCAAGCACGCCGCCCTGGTGACTATATTGACAATCAGAACGAGCCGGTTTTCAAAAGGAACCTTCCTCTAGTCATCCCCAATGCACATACCAAAAAAATCATGATTTTAGCTAGCATAATTCCTGAGATATAGCCGAAAGTAGTTTTTCGCATGAAGCGCCCCCTGGGGCCAAGTGTAGGTTGAAACCGTCGAAACTGCCAAACGCACAATGGTACCATAAGACCTTCAAACCACCCAGAGATGAAATGCCTAGCATTTATGGTTACGGATATATGCTCCGGAAACCACTGATGGTCAATTTACGCTACTTGACCCCTGTGACCTTGAAAAGTAGGTCAAATCAAAAACCCGGGTATTATGTGATGTAGTCTCATGAGTACTGTCCTCAGTAAAAATATCATGATTCTAGCTAGCATAATTCATGAGATATAGCCAAAAGTAGTTTTTTGCATGAAGCGCCCCCTGGGGCCAAGTGTAGGTTGAAAACCGTCAAAACTGCCAAAAGGCACAATGGTACCATAAGACCTTCAAACCACCCAGAGATGAAATGCCCAGCATTTATGGTTACGGATATATGCTCCGGAAACGAGATGAACGGACAGACGGACCGACAGACTGACAGATAGACGGACAGACAGACGGCGAACGCCTCGACAATACCCCTCTAGCCTTTATGGGCTGAGGGGTAAAAACCAATCAACCAAGACTTTAGTTGGGCAATTTTAAACCTGGTAACCTCGTCCCTTCTGCTTGTTTGGTCCTGGGGACGAGGCTTGTTTCGTAAGGCGGGTAGCGTCTGGCAGGGCAACAGTACGGTGGCCCATAGAGGAGATGCGTTTATTTTCAATATAATAGAAAAAAAATTTTTACAATGCGTTTTTTTTCTCTCGAATTACAACCGCCGTCGGATTTATTTCTCACCGCCGAAAAAATAATTTCCACCGCCGAGTAAAAAATAATAATTCCCACCAACGCCAAAGAAAATAATATCCACCGCGGACCGCGGTGATATTAATTTCCACCGCAGTGGATATTATTTTCTTTGGCGTTGGTGGGAATTATTATTTTTTACTCGGCGGTGGAAATTATTTTTTCGGCGGTGAGAAATAAATCCGACGGCGGTTGTAATTCGAGAGAAAAAAAACGCATTGTAAAAAGAAATATTTTCTATTATATTGAAAATAAACGCATGTCCTCTATGGGCCACCGTACAACAGAGTCGAGAATGCTTTATTTCTCACGTCGGACTACGATCTACTGTTACACCGGGTAGATCTAAAATACAGACTTTGCTGAATACTCAACAAGGCTGAAATGAGATATGTCACAGGCCCTACAGTCCATTACTAGTAGGCCAATATCGTCGGTTTATCATTGTCTCATGAATTATACATACCATGATTGATTTTAACTTGGCAGAGCCCCAGACATGCCAGAGTCCATGCAGTCAACCTCGTGGTTTTGCGAAATGGACAATATTCCATTGATCTGATAGGACTGGTCTCCTGTCCACCCAGTGCATTTTCGAACTACTTTCATCGTGGGAGAAGAAACCAGGCTAGCATATTAGTCTATTTTCACGCCGTACATTATAGACATAGGTTTTAAGGCCTAACCACTCGATATTGGAAGTTCTCGATTTCTTCGTTTCTCTGTTTCTCTGTTTATTAATACCCTCTAATAAAAGGAAGGCTGAACCTGGCAAGATGGGAAATCATGCTCGAGTCATTTTGGCTGTTCTGCCAATGAGGGTTTACTACTGGCACTGAATTGATATTGTAAGTAGGCAGGCTACTGCCTCTACTGCTGAATATTGTATAATTTAGCTGTAGTCTGCAAATAGAGAGGAGCAAATAGAAATTAGATTGACTCAGTCAAGTTATGTGTAATCTTGGACAACACAATTTTCTGTCAATATTTTACAAATTTGATCTCCTCAATACTCACGACTAAAGGTAGGTCACATCGACCTAGTTCTTGGGCAACACGTAGCAATGCTTAATAGGTGTCAACAGACTAAATTTAAAGAGTCTACAACAAGTAAGAGTCTACAACAAGTAATCTGGCTTCATCATTTTATTTTATTACGGAAGATATTCTGTTGCAAAATACACAAAGATCAGAAAGTGTACGTGAGCAGGAGACAGAACCAGTCAAACTTAAGACACAGTGGCGGCCAGACTGGTTCCGGAACTTTCCACCAATCACGGCGCATCGGTGATGTCACATGACCGATTACCTCATCAGCTCAGGAACCAATCAAACCACTCATAAATTAGTATCAGCAAAACGTCTGTTTTCATCCAACTTTTTCCTCATTTACCCCCAGCATGCCTGGCTCATATCTGTGATTGGTCTCATCAGATATTGTCCCTTTAACTCGAGCTGAATATGCAACATTAACAAAATAGCTCAAAATACTGCCTCGTGGCGCAAGCAATATGGCCCATGGATCGCACTGTGGGGATATCACATGATACGGTATGATGAGTATAGAGACCAATGACCAACCACAGGTAACCGAGCCCCATATCGACGATACTGCTGGAGAAGCTCAAACTGTGTCTTGAAAAGATGACAAGATCATAGACCCTAACTAGACCACGAAGACATGTGCAGGAATGACAAAGGGAACAGACTTTTCCACTGCGGTTTGGCTCAAGTTCGGGTGAAATAGGTTTGTCAAAAGAAGCTCTACTTTTTCTAAAAAATTAATCTCTGCCATTCAAGAAACATGAAAATCATTACAACTTGATGTTTGTTCTGTACCAAGTGTGCGGGAAAGTACCATATTTTTACGTAAAACAGAAATTCATTTCAACATGGGCATGGAGAAATCATGATTTAATATCAAAATGCTTATCTGTTAACCCTGTTCACCTTGCTTGTTAACCCTTATGCCCCTAAAGCACACCTCGCTCTGTCCATTCTGAGCGGAGGAAAGTCAAACACTTCTCACTGTTCTTTATCCTGGAACTCAACAGCCTACCCATCACACTTGGGACAGCCTACCCATCAACAGCCTACCCATCACACTTGGGACAGAATTAATATCAGCATGCTATATACAAGGTATACTTAATGGAATATTATCACATACATCATAAATAACGCTATAAACTATTCACAGAAATATCTATAGGAGGGAGTCTTTGCAAAGCCCCCCCCCCCCCCCCAGATGTCAACGCAGGCCTATCTCATTGCTGGTATAGCCATACCCCTTGGTCGTTTCCACACAGTGATAGTCAGGGTTTTGAACAATGGGAGAGAAGTTCACATTGACGTTTTGGGATCCCTGCAAAAACTCCCTGTAGGCCTATATATAACATGACGTCCACCTCAGCCTACAACGTCCTACATGAAATCTACAAGTGACTCAAGTCAACCTTGGTGAAACAGACAGGTGTCACAGATCAGACATCCGTATACTTTGTAAACTCAAGACGAACACAAAACTCAAAACTGTCCATGAAAACATTTTATGATTTCATTTCAAAATAAATCAGAGAAATTTGTAAATTCCTCAGCCCTGGCATTTTATCATGTGCCCAGTGTCACCCCAATGTAAACAATCGACACAAAATCTTTTTGTTTGTGGCCGTTTCCGGAAAGATTTCTGGAAAATGGTCGCAGACAAACTTATATTGAAAACAAAACATTTCTAAATTTTGATCTCTACAAGTTAGGCTCACAATAATAAAGGAATATAACCGTTTTATAAAAATTTGCACTTTTTAAATCCCCCAAAAATCAGGCCAACTCATCAAAAGGTATCAAAATTTGTGACAAAATTCAGCAGGAACTTGAGAAGAGACGGATGGAACCATATGCAGTTCAAGAAATGAGCGCTCTGGATGGATTCATTGTTTGCACATGAAAAATCTCCAAACATGGATGGAACAGCAATTTTTTATTTGGATGGAATAAATAACTTCTAAGTACAATTTTCATGTCCTAACTTGGTGTACAACTGACATTTAACAAGATAAGTAATCATCTATATGATTATGAATGATGATGGAAGGATACATTTCAAATATTCTAACTCAAGTCAACCAGAAATGGAAGAATATAATCCCAGGGGGGTCACTCCACTTCACACCCTTGCGCATTCCAGCCTAAAATGACACACTTCCATTTGCAAATGGGGCCAGTTCAGGTGAGTCAATCCACAAACTTTTTGCACCGAGTTAATTAAGTTCAGCACTAATAAGTTGCCAATTGCCTTTAATTGCAACAGAGTGCAGAGACTATATTCAACTAGCTGAGGGCCAACCAACCGACCACATCTGTAAAAGCTTGAGGTTAGAACCTTCGGCCTTGAACTCACGAGACACGACACCTCGTTAATCAGCTAATTGGCATCCGCAAAGATGAAAACCTAACACAAACCTGATTGGTCCACCCTCCAAAACTGATCATTTCTGGCCAACCTGAGGCAGGGTTCTGATTGGTCATCATTTATAGCACACAATGAATGGACGGAACTCTAACCCACATCACGGTCCACACCAACCACAATAACACTACAATAGCTTAATGGTTGCGGACCAGATTCTCATCCCTGATAAGTCTAACAGTCGTTCATAAAACCTTGATTACTACTGTGCAGAAAGTTGTAAAGTGTTCAAAATCGTCACATTTAAACCAAGGCACTATATTTTTGGATTATGTAATCCTGTGGATGATGAATAAATTGCTTTGCTCGGATATTGTCGGTGAGATTTGATATCAAGAACTTTCCCACCTACTTTAACAGGGTAGCAGACTAATTCCCTACAGATGGTGCAGTGCACCACTGGTTCAAAATAGTGTTGTTTGGGGATGATGTTCCTACACCACCTCTAGTCCCCCGACCGTGTAACGAACTGATAAACCACCAATACTATTGTATCTGGGCAGGACGCACTCACTTCCACAACAACCTGCTGGTGACGTATGAGAGATGTCCACGAGAACCATGGGTGGTTTCAAAAGTACAAGCATCCGACATTCTGGCAGATTCGATGAAATCTAACGAAACTATCACAAACAAATCCTTCCAATGAGATTAAGGCCTGGCTTCCACTCAGCAGAAGTTGCTGGCCAATGAAGGAAACTTCAAAGATTTTCACAAGTGTTGGACTAATTCAATATAAGTTACTGGCTCTGCAACTGAACTGACAGCCAAGCAAGTGGAGCCCGGGAAACCTGCCTGCTTTTCCTGTATTCAGACCAAAGACAAGACACTCACGATATTAATCCACGACCAGGGTTGAGACAAGATCGCTGAGAGGGCCACAAACCATGGTAAGTGGTCAACACAGCAACAGACAAACACGGCCTGTCCTTATGACCCTCTATCCAATCACCTGCAGCATTCACTCCCTAAAGAATCCGTGTCATTTAAGTCCTAGGCCCCATTTGCGATTGTCCACACAGCATAACCCACACCATGTCTTCAGGACTTGGACACGCTCCCCAACATCTTGCCAATCTTTTCGTCGTTCCGTACAATATTTGATTTTACTGCGGCGATGAGGACAAGCTGATCAGCAATGAGTTGATCAAGGTCTTTCAGCTGTCCCTTCAGTGGTTCTATCGACATCTCAGTCACACTGCAAGTCAAACAGCAAACGGTAAACATCAAGAAAGAGATGAAATCGGTTCATTACCTTGGTTTAAAAGTTGTCATTATCACAAGCAAAGGTTAACAAATTTTCATCTGTACACCACAAGACTTCATCAGGAAGCGACTCAAATGAAACCAGAAATGAGCGGCACCAGACTAGAGGCTCCCCACTCACCCGCCAGACATTAACCACAACAGTGGCCACAAGTTTTCGCATATCTTTGACCAGATCTTGAACAATAAAATTCCCCGGCAAGATCTGGATGACATCAGTAATATCGACAACCTCTCTATTAAGGACACCATCTCTATTAAAGACACAAGTTTTGGTCCCAAATTGGTTGTTTCCATTCAATTCGACCCTGCGAATCAGGACCTCTTTATTAAGGACAGCACTCGTCAGTCCCCAGGGTGTCCTTAATAGAGAGGTTCTATTGTATTTCAAACCTTGAATCTGGCCATCCATAGTCTAGTAGACATACCTTTGTTCTTGTTTCAACGACAGAGTATGCTCTTTATTCTCCTTCTTCCACTTTTCATTCTCCTTCTGCATCGAGTCAAGGTCTTCCTGGACGTAGTCCATGATCTTGCCCAGCGGGTTAGCACTGCGCGTCAACGTCTGGATACTCCCGCGGAGCTTGTCGATTTCCTTCTGAACCATCTCTCGCTCTTTTCGCCGGGCAGCATCAGACACCATGGGTTTTTCCTACAAATTCAACGCATCGTTATAACTTTGTATTTCTCATATTCATACACTGCCTGGGTGTACTCAATTTGTACGCCTGAAGCGTTTTGCAAATGAACAATTTTTGTCGCCAGGACCTTCGATAAAATGATCATTTCTCTGCGAGGAAAATTAGTAACAGCAGGGTTTGACCACTCAGGATTTTGACCTGTAAATTCCTCACTCACTGTGGAGTGTACAGTCCAGCTGCCTCTCAGCAGTAGGATGCAACATTCATAGCTATCTTTGCCAGCAAGGTACACATTCACTCCTGGGGGGAGAAGAAAGTAGGGTTATCTGCCTCGCTCAAGGATACCAAGACACACAGCTGTGGTCCCTCCAAGTGTTGAACCAGCAGCAGTGATCGCTCTGAGAGTCAGACCCATGACATCCAGATTAAGAGTTAGGGCTCTGACTACTATGCCACTCATTTCGCTCGAGTATGATAACTTACCACCTCCCTCCTGGCCCCCGCCTTCTGACTGCCCCCTTCCAACTCTTTATGATAACTTACCACCTCTCTCCTTGCCCCCGCCTTCTGACTGCCCCCTTCCAACTCTTTATGATAACTTACCACCTCCCTCCTGGCCCCGGCCTTCTGACTGCCCCCTTCCAACTCTTTCTTGGTTTCTAACATTTTCTTGACGAGACCACCATGTTCACCATCTTCTTCAACCTCAGACTGTCGTACAACCTACAACAAAAACAATTACTTTGATATTTACTTGTGACTTGAGAGTCAACTAGGAGATTATTAGCGACATACATTGTAATTGGAATTTAAGTAGGAGGAAACTGGAGACCCGGGAGGAAACTTTCAGAGCGCAGAAATTTAGCAAACTGCTAAAATTGCTTTGATGGGAAAAAGATTGATAAAAGGCAAAATATATTTCAGCAGAGTTTGCTGGTGTTCCTCATCATCACTTGGTATCTAAACGTGTTTTGTCTCATCCGCCTGTGACGTTACGCTATTTCTCACGGTCGCGCCTGCACAGTTCAACGTACCGGCTCAGGTTCTGGCGGAGGTATCGCTGTATCTTCTACCATAAAGTTATCATCATCATCAGATGGATTGTCGTCATCTACGATCACATTAGTCACATGTTTACCACTTCCCACCCTGAAATAAACAAATATCAAATTGGAACGCTCTGGCAAAAATACGCATATCATTCAGTTAACGTAATGATTACATGATAACTAAGCAGCAAGCAGACATGGACTGGAACCCACAATCCTAGCACTGCGACTCACCTTATCCTGTACGCAACTGGGCATCACATTGGCAACTAATCATCAAATTCAACTTCTTTAATCACAAGATATTTCATTGGCTAATATTTATAAAGACTAGTAAATGCTTTTACTACAGTTTTCTACAGAGACGGCTAGTGTAAATGTACATGAAGGTTAAAGTAAAAGCATTTACTAGTCTTTTATAAATATCAGCCAATGACTTTTTTGTAGAGAATCATGTGTAAGACGACCATAGCCTCAACTTTACCTGATGTCTGGTTCCTGTGTCGTATCAGTTTTGGGTTTGATCTTAGGTGGCGCTGGTCGTGCACTCGCTGGCCTTGCCATACGACGTCTGCAAGAAAATAATGAAACGATGATTACGCAATAACAGTAATTGTGATCCTTTCAACAATCGCGAATCTCATGATTGCTGATTAGGACGACAGCTCCATACACTCTGTCAGGCGGGAGTGACAATAACTGTGACTGGTACTCTCACAAGGTGGCAGCACTGTGGACAGATCAGACGATCGCTCAAGTCTGCCACGTTCCTGATGACATCACACGCACAAGTTGGCACAATGCGGATATCATGTGATCACAACCAACTCTCTAAGCCAATCAGAGCTTGCTACAGTGGCATGTGACATGCATGTAAGATCATGATTGTCGTGAGGAGTTTCCGAATCTCTCCCCCATAATGCCTCAATATTTCACCCATCAACTTACGCGGCCATGACTTGTGGCGGTAGATCATCCTCTCCGACCGTCCCGTTGACTGCCTCTTCATCTCGCTTCTCCGCACGGAACTGCTCATCCTCATCTGAAACACAAGAATTTGAAAGTCAAACACATCGCGTCGATCCAGACAATATCGACAAAATAAGCTGCAAGAGCAATTTTCATTGAAATTTACAAGCAGAGGCACAGCCTTTAGCGATCTTGGCTGTGTCCCTGGCTGTCACTTGCACAAATGTTGTAAGTGTATTATTTGAATTGTCTTGGCCAAATAAACTTCACCTAAACCTACTATTAGCTGGTGTTGCTATCAAAATTAAGACACATTTTATTGAGCATTTCCAATGATGTTCAGTCAGGGAAACTAAAACTCCCACATATTGTCAACACAGAAATATTCATGGCCGGTTTATTTCATAGTGTAACTTCGGCAAATTTTTTATTAGTGTTAAAACTACAACAATATGTGACCCGTCACAGCAAAACCAGGCGCATGTCGCTCTGAGCTTGGCAGGTTGAGACGGACTGTTTGTTCATTTCTCTATTGTCTGCCTATTGTGAAATATGAGCACATCAATTTCTTCCATTATCTCCTGGTGTCACTTTGGCTCATCTTCTGTGCGACATGCGCCTGGTTTTGATGTGATGGGTCACATATATACACTATCATGAGGGGTACAGTCTTTTTGGGGATGTGGTTTTATATCGAAGGTTGCCATCAGGATTCAGGATAAAGGCATACTCATTTCTAGCGGTATTCAGAAAAGAATTTGGTTGGAATTCGACGAAAAATCGTTAATCAGGAGTTTGTACATGGTTTTATGGGACGACGGAACAGGGGATAGCATTATTGAGGCAGGTAACCCCCCTTCCCCCTTCATATATGTGAGGGACCTTAAATGAAGTTGTATTAATATTTACAGACATTTATTGGAAAGTTACATGTACATGCCATTAGCAACAAAGATTTTAGACAATTCTAAAATGTTTTAAAGCTATTTAAAGCCAAATTTCATTATACCCAGTAAGCTTCAGCGCCCCCATAAACAAGTGATTTTCATCACTGCTACTTGCGATAATAATCACTGCGATGTGCAACGAAAAGATCTCTCATCTGCTGGTATGGTGAAACTAACAATCGCTGGGTTTGACATCGATTGCAAGATGCGGCGATTATCGACGCTGGTCGCAAGCGTTGTGCATGTGATCATGATCGCAGCAACAAAACTTGCTTGTGTGCGAGATGCTAGCCTTTAGCTATTGTTAGATGTGCCTTATCATTTCAATGATTTATTTTGTTACGTGTCATTGCTGTAGGGTAAGTTGTAAACTACACTGAGAGAAGTTTGTCGTCAAAGAAAACAGCCTCAAAACTCGATAAAGATAAACTTTCCGTGGTAATGTTCCTCACTCAAAACACAAGGAAAAGAGCTATATAAATTTGACATTTATCATCATTATCAAAGCAAAGCGTTTTGGTGTTATTCTTATTTTAGAGAAACTTTGTTGGGTTTGGAAAAGCAGTTATAAATTCTATGACTAAGTTTGTATCTATCCAAAAAGCAGCGGAAGGCTATTTACTCTATAATTTATTTACTCTACAATACTCTATATTCATGTTTGATATCAACACACATCGAGACCAGATCCATGATAGCAATAATATATAAGGCGAGCTGTTTTAATGATAGATAAAGCTCAGAGCACACAGAGACGAGATCATGTCACAGCTGATCACTCTCAAATCCTTCATCAGGGAGCACAGTGCGAGCACCGGCCTTGTGATCAGGAGGAAGTAGGTTAAAAACGCAGCTAGTGCCACTTTGTAACTCTCAACTGGCCTGATATATAACCTTGCTTGCGCTAGATTGTGGCCGCCCTTGGTTCTCCAGATTCTGAATAGGCTGGGTAATAATGTTTGTGATTGTGAACCCCTCCGAGGCAAGGATAATACAGTGAAACACAGGACACACACTGGCAGAAGCACAGAAGGACCTCTGTGACACAATCCCTACCAAGGGAACCTGGAGGTAACTCTGTGAGCTCAAAGCTTGTCATGCCTTTCAAAACAAACACCAGATGAAGTAAATAGAGAAGACAAGATGAAGGTACTACACCACTACAAGAGAGCACAGAAGATATGTTCAATAAACAGAGTTTGAAATTCCACCACAGATTTGATACATTGTCTCCAGGTTGATGTTTTGCGTATTACACCAGATAGAGCTCTTCTTTTGGAATGAGTTTACAATTCCCGATCACGCCCCCTCCCTAAAAAAGGTCATCACTAGTTGACGAAATAAGTGCAATATTCAATGATATTGAATGTGATCAAACTACGTCAGTTCCGATCGGGGATTACCAATTTTGACCGCTAGATCCTGACCAATAAACAACAGACAGTTGTATTATTAATGATGTAAACCAATACTACAGTACTACCACCTAAAGTGTTTCCCTCGGAGGAACATTTTAACTGAGACAACATCAAATGCCGCATCTTTCCCCATTTTTATTTGATTCCTTGTTGTGCAAGGCAAAATTGAATATATGGGCCTTTGCCTCACCTACGTTACTTTTCCCTGAAGTGCCCCGCAGACAGGCAATTTTTATCGCTGCGATAATATCAATGAGTGATAAATCTCATATGTCTGCAGGTAAATCAGGTATGGCTGGGTTCAACATCTATCAGTATCACAAGTAAAGTTCAACGATTTTTGTCACAACACCTACTGTGGCCTCTGCAAATACTGTGATCCTGTGCATGGATAATGCGATAAAGCTTGCCAGTCTGCAGGGTGCTTGAATTGCGACATGATGTGATCTTATAAAATGGCCCGCTGAGAGAACACGGAATGACAGGGGACTATAATACACAGATGTACAAAGATTCAATAAAGTGCAGAAGTGTTAAATTGCCAGCTAATATTTCTACATCTCCCTCAGTCATGGCGATACAACGCACTGACAGTCATATAGTTTTCAGAATGACTCGTCAGTATTTCAGACTTGGACCAAACTTTTCAGATACGAATACCATGAATTTAAGCTCCCAAATAAAATCCACAATTGTGTCAAGAGTAGACATCACCTATCACGCAAAGCCCATCTACATAATTCAGAATCAACAATGAAAGGGTTAAAACGTATTTTTTCAATTATTGCAGGATATATTTGATATTTCATGAGATATTACCGAGATAGAAATATTAGCTGGATTTACATTTGCAGTGCCCCCTAGTGCTGAAAAATAGAAGCTTACCTTCGTCACTCGACTCCAAGCCTCCCCGCCCTAAAATATTCACACAAAAACAAAACATGCGCGTCGTTAGTGCCACACACTCAAATTAAAACCTGTGTGCTGTCAATCAAACCAAATGTAAGGTCACTTCAAACACATGCAGATGTGCATGGTTTCAATACAGGGTGTCCAAAAACAGAAACAAACTAATTTTCGCACATTTGACCTTAATTTACAAATAATTTTAAAAAAAATTTAAATTCAAAAATTTTGGGTGGAGAAACCTAAGAAATTCAGCTTTTTGCTAAAAATTGTAATAAATTTTTTAATTTGTTTTAAATTTTGAAAAAAGATTTACCCAGTATATGGTATTATAATAAGATGGTCACAGGCACTTAAGATCAATTTAAGAGGTACATGTCCTGCAAATACAGTAAGGACAAAAAGCACCACTTTCTAAAGAATGAGCACAAAACCATGATTACAATATTTTTCGGACACCCTGTACATCATTTCTGTTCGGGGCTACTGTGACTTGATACCAATGATTCTGTATCTTGCTATAAAGACATCCATGGACTATCACAGAAAGTGCATCAACTCATCTCGTGACATCAGTGACGGTCTCACTTCTTCATTCAGGCCATCCATAAAAATGTTTGTTTCATGTAACCCAACCCCACGTTTATACAAGAAAGTATTTTTACAGCAGAATCCCTCAGGACATCCTTCCTATCTAAGGACATTGTTTTTGTGGCAAATCAGTCAATTCCATTCAATTTAGACTTCTATTATCAGGACACCTCTCTATTAAGGACAAAATCTGTAAGGTGTTCCTAATAGAGGGGTTCTATACAACTTTGAAAACAGGTGTCAATTTGAAAAATATCTGTGTTTTTTTCGAATTAACCAAAACATTGACAGATCTTGGTTCATGAAAAACTTTGTGTTTGGGTTTGTTTTAGCAGGGTTGCTAGGGTTGCAGTCCTTGGACTAATCTAATAATAACATATTTTTATGGATGACCTTGTCCCATGTTTTCAATGACACACCAGCTTCATTTTTTACGAGAACAAATTCTACAACGTTTAAGTATAAATCTGACAGGACTGTTTGTTCACATCCAGAATAAATTGGAAACCAATTTAATAGAGGAAAGTAGTATAGGTGTTCATATTTTTAAAACAAGGAAAAAATACCATCCTAAGAATTCTTTCCAAAGATGATGAGTATTTGAAATTGATATGAAGACAGGAAAAGTGCATGAAGTGGTGAAAAGGCCATTTGTTATTAACATTTTGTTTGACAAACATCCAATAGAGGGAGTGCGGATGACGTCAATATAGAAATATGATGTCATTTTAGACGTCAGAATTACGTCACTGACCTATTTAAGTGCATCACGTAATAAAGTGTGGTGACGTCCTCCATGACGTTGTCCAAACGTGGCACACTCAGCAGGGAGGTAAAGGACACAGATTGACGTCCAAAAAGGAAGATGCCAAATGACGTCACTGCGTACGCTCCACAGATCATGTGCAATCCCGACGTACTGGATGGCAAACAATGACCGGGAACGACAAAGTTTGTCACCACAGACGAGGTACTCAGGTTGTTTATACTGAGGCACAACATACACTGGTCCACTCATGTAGTTGTGAAGGATACACTAGTTTTGGTATCACAGAGCAAGTCATTTTACCGCTCATGGCCACGTGTTTTTAGTCCAATGTTTCTTTCGTAAACGTTTATTTTAGGCACTGTTATGTGTTGAAGATTAAAAAGGTCGATTTCTCGGAAGACTCGTATAAATTTGAAAAATTTGCCGGTTTTTGGCAACGAATTCTAAAATACCTTGGTACCGTAAAGTCAACTTTTAAATGGAAAATGCATAAGCCTCGTTCTGAGAGTGGAGTGTTTTGGACACGCAACCAAGATGCTCTACCAAAGTTCCCTCGGGTTGCACTAAAATGTGGAACCATGCACACAGCTCACTTCAGAAGTTTGAGGCTCTCAAAACACTGCTTCAAACACAAATCTGCCAAGGAAGCATCAACCACCCGGAGTTTTTTAATGAGCACTACACATATTTGCTGAGAAAAACGCTCCAAATAGCCCATTTGCGCGGATTTTAGCGTCACTTGAGCGAGCCGATCCGGACTTCCTATACGCGCTGCCGTAACATAATGTAAACAACGGCGCTACCGGCGCTCCGGGCAGGCGATGGATGGAATTTGCCAAATTCGCACATATTCAAGTTATTTCGTGGCCTATCTTTTTAAGTTTGAGGTATTTTAGAATAGAAATTGAACCCTCGGCTTCGGACCTTGGTTGAGTTACCAAGACACTCTCGGGTGGAGCTAAAATTTCGTCCAAACCCTCGCCTGTCGGCTCGGGTTTGGACTGTATTTTAGCTCCACCCTCGAGTGTCTTGGTAACTCAACCAAGGTCCTCCGCCTCGGGTTCAATTCCTTAAATATAAATCAAAGATTTAAGTCTGACATCTGATACACACCAACCAAAGCCCAGTGTTGCCTCTAGACTGATTCAGATTTCCAATCTTTACTAGTACATGCCCCTGATGAAACAAAGCAAACAGGCGAGAACAGCCATGTTTCAAGATAAACACATAATCGGTCGCCTCGATACAGACTCAAGATTATGATATAATCGCCAAATGGTGCGACATCTGCATGCGTTTGACAGTGTGTTAGATGTTACGACGTTAAGTAGCTTTGAAGCAGTAGATTAAATCAATGTCTTCCATGCGCAAAGAAAATGACCAGCATTCTTCTTCTTCATTTGCTCAGCACTTGGAGGAGTTATTTTCTCGAGAGTGCGTTTCTCCCAAAGGACGGATGAGCAAGCTATGCTTCAATTGGGATACCGGCCTTCTCAAGGGACTTTAACTTGGGACTGAGGGCAGAGGGCGAGTCCATCGCAAGCTTTTTAGAATGTCTACTCAGCTGGGTCTTTTGCTTGCCATGGCGTAGACACCAGGCAGACAGCATCGACCCAGTATTTATCTGAGCTGTGACAAATGGCCATCAGAGCGTGACAGTGTTTATAAAGGTAAAAGGAAAGTAAGAACGGAATCTTGAGGAAAAAAATATTGACTAATTCATAAATCTCTGCAAGTTGATGCAGTTGATGGTTTCCTGGCAGTCGTATTGAATATTGCTCCGGGCCCGAAATCCATAGGGAACCTCACCCACCCAATCATGCCACAGTATATCCATAGGGTACCTCACCCACACAATCATGCCACAGAATATCCATAGGGTACCTCACCCACACAATCATGCCACAGTATATCCATAGGGTACCTCACCCACCCAATCATGCCACAGTATATCCATAGGGTACCTCACCCACCCAATCATGCCACAGTATATCCATAGGGTACCTCACCCACACAATCATGCCACAGTATATCCATAGGGTACCTCACCCACCCAATCATGCCACAGTATATCCATAGGGTACCTCACCCACCCAATCATGCCACAGAATATCAAAGCCTATGGTCTGACTGGTTCTGCAGTGAAAGTTTGGAATATGAAATCCAAGATGGCCAACTGGCGGCCATATTGGATATCTTATCGGGTTGGCCAAGACCATGGTCATAATGCAATCGACTTGGACAAGTCTTGCTGTCTAGGTTAAGAAATGTTATTGTGATGAGATTGTCATGGAAACCAGTGAGGTTGTCATGGAAACCAGAAAAACCAGTGAAGTTGTCATGGTGTTGTGAAAACCAGTGATGTTGTCATGGAAACCAGTGTCAAGTCAAACGGCATGCAGTGAAGTGTCATGTGTCGCGATGCCAATATTTCAGGAGACGAGACGTACCTTCACGGTGGCGCCGCCTGGAGCCTTTAGCTGACGATGGCCGCGGTATTCTGGCAGCAGGTGGTTCACTTGGAGCCTGAAGGAAAAGAAGAAAAAATCAAAATTTTTTATTTATACACCTGCAAAGTAAGTCTTGAATATTTCCCGAGAACAGCTGACAACCCAAAACCAACATTCAGCGCAACATACCGATATTGTCAGGAATGTTTGAAAATTGAGTTGTATGCAAGTCATTCAACAATGAATCATTCAGGCACTTTTTTCAAGCCATTCAAAAATCCATACAAGCCAGCAAGTTGAAGTTTCTGGTATACGGCAGTTTGTCTTAAATATTCTCCATAACAATTCTATCTGAGGGAAAGGAATAAACGATAGCACAAACAACTGTTTGAGACATTCATCCCAGCTCTCAGACAGTTCTTAAAGGGACAACTTGGGTGTAGGAGGAACCAGGAGGATAGTTCCTCTGATTGCCACCATGCACCACTACTTGCAGTATCATGCTGATCTCGGATAATGATTTTAGTCCAAGTTTTCGCCATGGTTAGCAAGTTTCATGGAGGCGTACAGGTATTTCATGTCAGTGCATTGTTTATTTTAGTTGAATGATTTTTCAGTTGCCCTGTTACTCGTGTTAGGAGAAGTCACGGTCCAGCTGGAAGTGGTTTTGGTTTGAAAACCCAACAACTATTACACTCAAGTTGTCCCTTTAAGATGAAATAAAATGATAGAAAGATGACAACCACAAAAGCTGTAGGTAGGATTTACGAAATTTGACGTTTAGACACGACAGACGAATAACGTAAGTGCGTTTTGGTGAGTGTTAAAAAAAAAAAAAAAAATTTTGGAAAATATCGTCATTTTTGGCACCAACAAAATGAAATGTAAGGGTAGGTTCACAAGAATTAGCGAACAAACGAAAATTGAGATGAAGAGTTACACATAAAAATACAAAAGTGTTTAGAAACAGATTAACCTTTTTCACTCTTTGTTAATGAATCTATGCAGGGATACAATATTGGAAAATATCGTCATAACTTAATGAAAGAAAATGCTGGAACGGTTAGGTTTGTACCAAGCATCCATGTCAAGTGATCATCTAACATCAGCTGGTCGAGACAAGAGCAATCTACCATCTCCCTCAGATAAATACATGATAGATTTGATGTTCAATTGTATACATTATAAACTTGATTGAGGTTTTATATCTTTATTACGTTTCTTGAACCTTTCAGCCCTCCAAATACCCGTTGATGCCCGCAGCAGTTTCCTTTAAACACCCATGAACGCTCACAATTTAGGTGACATCTGACACCAAAGTGCTGAATGAAAACAGTGTTCTACTTGAGCCGATGTTCGGAGCAAAAATGAAGGAGACATCAAAACAAAGAGTGAAAAAGTATGGGAACAACAAAAAGTGAAGTTCAAAACGGTAGTTAGAATTTCAACGCCACAACTGCACGCCAACAACGTCAATGACGTCATCTACCTCGTCAGCTTCTGGGGTGACACTTTCATTGCCGTCGCCGTTAGCGTGAATGTTCAGTACCGGTGCGGTCTCGTCTTCTTTCTTCTTCTCAGCCTCCTTGTCACGGTCGCGCTCACGGTCGCGGTGGCGCTGTTATCGGAGAAGCGGAAGAACAAGATTATGAAGCATTAGTACCAACCAGCTACTTATTGATTAGTACTCTAATGCAGAGTTCTCCGCACAGTCTAAGTTGACCTGGTGCATTTACCAAATTTTCGAGTGGCGAGAAAAATTTCATATTTTTTTTGGTTTTTTTCCCGTTTTTTCTCAATTACCAAAATATACACTGTGCACCCAAAATGGGGGATCTCCTTCACTGAGTTTGGCCACAAAAGACCCAGGTTTGGTGCAAAAACTA
The DNA here is from genome assembly GCF_910592395.1 of Lineus longissimus. Taxonomy (NCBI): domain Eukaryota; kingdom Metazoa; phylum Nemertea; class Pilidiophora; order Heteronemertea; family Lineidae; genus Lineus; species Lineus longissimus. Next base: position 16,542,276 of record NC_088320.1, on the reverse strand, counting down.
TGAAACCATGTGATGATGAAAGCATGGTTTGTCCCAGGGATATGCAATTGAGAGCCCTGTGTGGGCAAGTGTATGCTCGGTAGCCGACCCCCCCTTATGCCGGTGCCCCATTATAATGAAAGTGAGTATACAGGATTACAAAGCATAAAATATGTTAGCAGTGACGGCCTTCCTTTTTTAATTATGATTATTGATGTCTAGATCAACTAAATGGAGTTATGATTTATGATTGACCAAATGACAACTAGACTTGAGCTACCAACATAAAAACTAGAGAAATGTAGACCAAACTAAAAGTGTTAGTTTTATTTCTCTAAGCACTCACATCTTCTGAATTTTCTTCCTGTAAAATGAAGCACCCCAAAATCAAAACTTGAGGCAAACTTAAATTGATAAAAAATAGGAATTTCTACTTGGAATCATTCATCGAGCAAATGCCAGAATCAGCACAACATTTCCACAGTTCGAGGCAGGAGATGTTGTCCCTATTCTCGAGGTCATCTCGCTTACACACAGAAAATGCTTAAATAGATATCACTGTGCCAGGCGGAGGAAGCCATTCAAGACCACAACAAACCAGCAGCAAACAAAAGACTGAGAAGTAGCATACAGCGTTTTTTTGGTTGATTGCGCCAAAATTTAGGTTTGTTTTGGCTTCTAACTGCCAGCTCCAACTGGTGTGATGATGTCTATTTTGCCGATTCTCCACAGTGAGACATATTCAGCAAGTCAAGCAACCCGTCCAATCACGACAACAGCATAGTTGGACACACAGCCTATAAAGATCTTAAAATGTTCAATCGGAACACAGAAGAACTCTAAAGCTGCCCCCCCCCTCAGATGTAATGGACTCCCCGGGGCCACACCCACCTTCTTCCTCTCCTCCTTATTCTCCTTATCCTTATCTCGTCGATCTCGACTCCTCTCCCGTTCACCCCGGTCGCGACTACCTTCTCGATCCTTCGACGACCGACTCTCTTTCTTGTCGTCTTTCTCACGTTCTTTCCCACGATCGCGACTACCTGACCCTTGACGCTCGCGGTTTTCCTTACCACTTCCATCTCGTTCCTGATAAATGGAAACAAAGATGGTTTAGATCACTCAGGACATAGGTTCGATTTAGAACAGAGTTAGTGTTTGACGCGAGGATATAGACAGTGTTGCCATCTATTGTCAGAATTGGGCATTTGTATACCTGAATCACAAACGACATGAAGACCAATTGGACTTACATGACTTATGTCCTTTGTGCTCGAAACCCTCTAATTTTTAAGCAATCAACATTCTCATTTTCACTCACCCGTCTCTTATCGTCTCGAGATTCTTTATCTTTTTTCTCCTCCCGTTTTGAAGAGCCCCTCGGCGGCTTGGAGCTTTCTCCTGGTTTCTCACCCTTCAGCGCTCGCTTCACATAATCATCATTGTCAAT